>NW_027202604.1:35065785-35300785 GCF_024711535.1 Dipodomys merriami | reverse complement strand
AACTTTTTAAATGGAAAGGCTTAGAGGGAAAATGAGAGAAAAATGTCTGCTAACTTAACCTTAACAGAGATAGACTGTTTTGTTTTGAGGTTCTTATCATATAAGGAGCCCAGAAATATCTTTCAATATAGGAATTAATAAAAGGACGAGACACCCTCCTGATGGAAAATGGCCGCTCCTGCTGACCATTTAACACCAACACCCTGACTGGAGAAATATCAGAACTTCTTACCCTTTCCTTTGCTGATGTTTTGAAGTTGTCAGAGACTTCTACACATGCTGTGTGCTTTGAGCAATCCTTCCATACTACCCTTGAGTTTATGAATATATGAACTCAAGCTCTTGCTTGACATTTTCTGGGCCACACCTCCACTTCCTGCATTTTGTTGGTTCATTAGAAGTAAGTCTCTGGAACTTTTCTGCCTAACCTGGCTTGAAGTTAGAACCCTCAGATCTCAGCCTCCTGAGCTGCAAGGATTGTAGGTGTGAGCCTGCAAGACCTCCCCTTCAAGCTCTTTAATTATCACCTCACACTTGATGGATGATTGATACACAAAGCAGTTTCTATGGAATTGTTTGCTATGTGGCAAAAACAAGCCATCTACCCAGCATGCTTCTGATAATCTTGGATGGACATTTCTTGGATCTTTTCCCACTCTCTGGTGGTTGAACGCCAATAGGACTGAAAACATAATAGGAATCATAACTGTTGGGTCCCGCCCCCCCAAAAAAAAACAAGAATCAGTGAAGTCATAGCAGGAATAACAAATATTCTAAAGAGTACAGAAGCAAAATAAGAGAAAAGAACAAAAAAAGGAGCACAATTGAAGTGTCTAGTAAATGTATATAATGTATAAATATAATGTGTAAAAGGAGAAATGAGGGGCACTTCAGGGTGGGAAGAGACGGATGGCCATGTAAGATATTTGGGGTTTTTTAAAAGCATGTTTTGTGGCTGTGTGGGACGTATAAAGGAGGGAGAAGGAATGGCAAAATCATCGATAAAAAGAGAAACACAGAGTCTTGAAGAAAAGACAGTGATCTGCCTTCTTGTTAATTGAGCTGACGGACATTTGAGTAGATCTAACGAGCAAGTTCTCCAAGACAAGATGGGACATCACAAGGACCCAAATTCCAACATTTGATGTATCCAGGCAAAGCTAAGAATCGAAACCATAGCATTAAATGAGGCATCGGCAGCGGGGAAAAAGGAGTCATGTAAGAATAGAGTCTTGGGAAATCTCTACGCTCAGCTAGAAGTTGACTCAAGGGAGATGGATTCATAGGGTTTTAGAAGCTGAAAGAACTAAGACTTTGAGTGACAGCGGAGCCAGTAGTAAGCCCTAATTCTAAAGAAATAGAGAGGAGGTGAAGACCCCAAAGAAAGCCCACTGGATTCATCTCATCTCAAGAAAGTGTTTTCAGTAGAGTGATCAGGGTGAAGTGCCCTAATCAGTAGACTAGACATTCAGTGGAAGGAAGTGGAAGGAAATGATAGCTGTATAATGATTGCTGTGTAAAGGTCAGCTCTGAATACTTCCTTGTTGGATCTAGGGAGGGAATAGCAGTTTCATTCACTGACGGAATTTCCTTTCCTTTCCTGATAGCCTTGCAAATCCATGGACTCATCGATAGGGAATAAATAAAGGCAGAGACACAGGAATGAAGACAACCACAGAGGGGTTCGCTTTAGGATCAAGATGGGTATGTGGTACTTGTGGGGTGGTTGGGAATCGTACGAATCAAAACACATTTTGCAACGCTGAGTGACATTTTGGAGTCATTCAGTTTAATAACATAGGAGTCAAGGCTCTCTGCTGAAATAACAGGTCATCAGTGAATGCATATCCAATGAGTTCATGTGGTTAACTAGAAACTGATCAGAGCATTATAGTGGACACCCAGCCGAATGCCACAATTGCCCCACGGGGAAAACCACTGTTAACTGTACCATCAGATCAGGTCATTAAAATTCCAAGAAAAAAAAAGGTATGGGTGGTTATGGGTATATAGTCAGTCTAGATTGAAATCCAGGTTTACTCTAAATACCATACTCTTCTCTATGCTGATTTATTGCAAGTGCTTAGAGAAACATTTAACCTTGCAATATATATATATATATGTATATATATATATATATATATATAATATATATACATATATGTGTGTGTGTGTTAAATAGCCTTTGTCCTAACTGCACAGGAATGTATATTTAGAGTTGAGATAAAGTGAACAGAATATGTTAAGCTCGTAAAGTAGGATTATGTTTTCCAGAATCCCATTCCCTGTGTAACTCTGGCCAGGAATGCAAAATCAGGGTGGGATGTGGAAAGAGAGAAAAGATAATCAGTCCTGTTCTTGTCATAGCCCCCATGGAAGCTGAAGCTGCCCATGTGCAGATCCTGCTACTGGGCTAAGGAGCGGGCAACCAAGACCACCGGCCCTAGTGTATACTAGACCTTCTCTTTCATGGTCTTCAACTCTTGAGCATATGAGCATAACGCTGGGGGCATCAGCCCAACATGAAGCTCATCCAACCAGCCCCTGTCCCCCTAGAGCAACTCCAGCATCTCCAACTCCTGGTCAGTATGGGATTGGCTCCATGAAACAGAAAAACAGCCTCTTTTGCCGGCAACCTGAAGCATTCAAGACAGAGACTTGATGGTAACCCTTCCTGACCAACCATCTTATAGATTTCAGTGTCATTTAGATCAGCAAAGCTACAGGGAAACCTGCATTGATTGGTCAGCCCTACAACTGCAGGCCTCAGAGTACATTTACAATAACAACGTATTTTCTATTCTTCAGTAGTTTCACTTCTCAGATTTAACCCTCACGGGCGGGAGAGGGGGGGCAGAAGAGACCTGGGATATGTAACTCAATATGGATAGATTAATAATTTAAAAACAAAAATTATACCTAAGTAAACAGAGAAGTCTCCTGAGGGTATTCTAAATATGACTATAGATGTGTGACCGTGCCTCACACCTGTAATCCTAGCTACTCAGCAAGCTGAGATCTGCGGATTACAGCTCAAAGGCAGCCTAGGGAGGAAGGTCCGAAAGACTCTTATCTCCAATTAACCACCAGAAAGCCAGAGCGGAGCTATGGCTCACATGACACAACATTAGCCTTAAGCAAAAGAAGTTTAGGGCACTGAGTTCAAGCTCCAGGACCTGCACCTAAAAATTCACTAGAGTGAGAGAGGTGGGTGGGGGCAGGGATAATGGGAGAACCACCAGGAGGGGTAACAATGCTCCACAAGACATGTACTCGTTGCCTTGCTCACGTCACTGTAACAATCTGAGCTGCATCCTTACAATAAAATCACGTTTTAACAACTTCACTGGAGTTAGAAGACAAGTGAGTTGTGTGTTTATGTCTTTGTTGCATTCAAGCAAAGAGTTCTTGGATATGTGAAATCTCTGCAAAGCCTACCCGGGCTTTCTGAGCTGTGTTAGATATCTCAACTAAAAAAAATTACACACAAGGACCTCGTGCTCATATCTGCTGGAATCCTCATGCTCTCAGCGCGCAGTGCACAGTTAACTGTCTGGGTAACTTTCACAGGTTTATCAGCTTATCCTCACTAGAGGGATAAGGAACTTTAGTTCATTTCATAATCCTTCCATATAGCGTCTGAATATTAAACACCTAGTAAGGACTCAACATCGTATCATAACAAATGACATAAACACAGAAATTAAAAAAAAAACTATAGCCGCCATTTTTATTAAGTTGATGTGTTTGATGTGTTCTTACTTTCTACTGGATACCCTGCTCACAGTACCCTTTTTAAAAAGTTTGCTACTTTACAAACTTTCTCCCAAGTGTTTCCCAATTCTCACTGAATATCAAAGCCAATTATTTGTAGCTCATTTAACTAAATTGGCAATGACAATGAAGTGAATGAAGTCAGCAAAAAAAAAATGTGCTATAAAAGAAGGATTCACATTTCTAGTTTGTACAAAGTAAATATAACAAACATTGTGAAGACAAAATGTAATTCCTGGCAAAAATGCCTTCAAATATCACTAAGTAAGATGAAGACATCATTTATTACAGCAAAATAATTTCAATTACTTATGTGGCATGATATATAATCACAGAGTACAAAGTGTGAAAATATTGTAATTTTTACTATAATGATACCAATTCTTGGTCATCATGAATGTGATTTCTACTCAAGTATAAACAATTAGTGTGTGACATCTTAGTGCTACTCCTCTATCTTTCTAAAATACATATCATCCTGAATTTAACTACCTTTTGTTAAGTATAAAAGGTTTTACTTAAGAGACACAGACTGAACATGAGCAGCACACTCTTTTATCCTAATTTAAATCTATATGCTAAACATGATCGATGGTCTACACAGGGAATAACCCTAAGACAGAAGTTGTAATTCATCAAACCAGATTGAATTTGATCAACTAATATAATTTGAAAGCACAACCGAAGATGATTTTATTTGAATGGGAGGAAAAAAACTTACACACAGAAAACTGGTTATAGGACCAGTTGGAGCTTCCCAAAAAGTATACAAATAAAGTTAGCACCTGTGAACAAGGAGTAGTATAAACTTCTTTGAGTCTTTACTTGCAGAATGATCTGCAGCTTGTCTTACAGCCTGACTTAGACAACAAGGTAGAAAACTCTACCCTTTCCCTGTAGAGCTTGTTCCTCATTGGTGACCTCCACAAAATGCTCACCAATGAGAGAATAAACTTATTTCTGGGATAGACTCTCTTGGGCGTCCTGAGGGTGTAGACAATAACGTGAGCCTATGTACCCTCTAAATCTGTGAAAGGGACACAGGAAAGAAACAAAGGGAGGAGCAAAATATGAAGGCCCTTCCATCACAGCAAGAGTAGTTCTCACACAGGAAGCTATCAGAGTTTCAAACAGGTTTTTCCACTGCAGAAAAATCCACCCTAAAGAAAATCATGTCAATGTACCAGACTCGCTCGTAGAGAGAGAACACAGAAATGCTTCCATTCAGTACTGAAGATTTCTAGGCAAATAGATCACACATCTGCCAAGCAAACTTCTACTTACCTCCTAAGACAGACATGAATGATGAGCCAAAAAATATCAAGTACTTCAAGCATGAAATTGAACGATAATGATGACTACAGTGTCCACAAGAGGAGATGGAACAAATGCATGGAACAAATAAGAACTTGAAAGTCTAACGAGCATCTTTAGCCAAAACAAGTTCATACCACCTACCTAAAAAGAAAAGTAAACTATGGGTGATGATGAAGAATCCAGAGCCAAAGAAATGCATTTTTTGTTAAAATATTTGTTTCAGGTTATTTCTCATTCCAGCTAGGATGTGGCTACAACTTGTATCATGGTAATCTCCCCGGAAATGTAACACACCAAGAAAGCAGTGCACAATACAGAAATCTTTCAGCAAACCCAGAAAGGCCAATGATTCAGTCAGCACATGCTGGACTAGAACTTGGAGAGGAAGAGAACCTCACCAAGTGCACAGCAACTTCTCATGCATTGCTTTTCTCTCAGGGGCATTTACCTACTTGAAGTGCATGGTGGAAAGTCTGGCCTATGGGCAGCTCCAGAGGCAGCTGTTGGAATTCAGAGATGAGAAATATACCAGGGCTTCAGAAAAAGGACAGAGAAGGAGCACAAAGAACATAACCAATTAACCTTCCTTCCTTCCTTCCTTCCTTCCTTCCTTCCTTCCTTCCTTCCTTCCTTCCTTCCTCCCTTCCTCCCTTCCTCCCTTCCTCCCTTCCTTCCTTCCTCTCTTCCTTCTTTCCTTCCTCTTCCTTCTTTTCCTTCCTTCCTTCTACCAGTATTGCCTTAAATTCAGGGCCTTGTCTCAGGGCTGACATTCTACCACTTGAGCCATGCCTCCAGCCCAGCTTTTTACTGGTTCCTTGTACATGGAATGATAGCGCATAGAACTAATCTGTTTTGTTATATATGCACACCAATGCATCAATTGCAGATAGACTTTTCAGCCTAGGTTTCTTCACAAACCATGATCCTCGGTTCTCAGCCTCCTGAGAAGTTACAGGCATGAGCCATCAGCACCCAATTTAGCACACATTTTTGTATGGTAGCAGTTCAATTTTAAGCTGCACAGGGAATGATGTTAAGAAGCCAGGCAGAAAGTGGTCACAAAGCTTGGCAGGCTTTTTGGACTTACATAATCCTGGACATAAAAACCATAATTTATCAAGAAGAAGAATCCTAGTAAATTATGTGTAATCTACATTTGGAGGCCCTAGAGGTTCATATGCTCAGATTAGAAATTTGATTCAGGAATACTGCCACATGGTTGAGTTAGAAACTTCCTAGGGCCTAACTGGACACTAGCAATCTGGCTTTCTTCTGCTGCCCTGGGAATGGATAGGGTAACTTTCACAAAGATGAAAACCAGACCATCTATAATTTCCATAGGGTCAATATCTGGCACTTAATAAAAAATTACCATTCATATTAATTCAATGAGTAGATGCATATGTATGCATATATACATAAAACAAATTAGTTGCCGGGCACCGGAGGCTCACGCCTGCAATCCTAGCTACTCAGGAGGCTGAGATCTGAGGATCACGGTTCAAGCCAGCCCAGGCAGGAAACTCCATAATACTCTTATCTCTAATAAACCACTAGAAAACCAGAAGTGGTGCTGTGGCTCAAGTGGTAGAGTGCTAGCCTTGACGAAAAAAAAGCTAAGGGACAGGGTCCAGGCAGGTACATAAGTCTGTCTCTGTGTGTGTGTGTGTGTGTGTGTGTGTGTGTGTGTGTGTGAGAGAGAGAGAGAGAGAGAGAGACAGAGACAGAGACAGAGACAGAGACAGAGACAGAGACAGAGACAGAGACAGAGAGAACTGAATTTTTTAAATTAAAAAAATGGAAAGCAGTAAGCCATAAAATACTTTTAATTGAGATTGAAAGAAAACACTCCTATTCAATGACTAACACTTGAAAACAAACGTGAAAACAAAAAAGAGACAGGTTATCTTCCTCAAATGTTATTCTAAAGAGAAAAAGAAGATACTGTAGGCACAAGAAAATTATTTTATTTAGAAAACCAGAAATGGAAGGAGGGGAGGATTAAATAGTGACTGAAAAGATAATTCGATGGACATATCTAAGTGCAAACTGCTTGAACAAAATGCTGATAATCTGTAGCAGAGTAAAAATGTACATGGAATTAAATGTGCTATATGGCAGAATGATGATAAGATAAATTATTTGGGACACGAGTACTAGTTTTTATTAAATAACATGAAATCAAGCCTGAATATCTCAAAATCTTAGAAACCAATTAGGAAAAAGGCAAGGAAATATATCAGCAACAAGAGAATTAGGGGAAAATGTGAAAGAAAATACTGCATATGAAAAGAAGAAAAAAATAATAGAGCTATGCGGGTGGTTCATACCTATATCCTCAGCTACTCGGGAGGCAGACATTAGGGGGATCATAGTTCTGGGTCAACCTAATCATAAAGTGAGTGAGACCTCATTCCAACACAAAGCTGGGTATGTTTCTATGTAGCCATAATCTCAACTATGTGGGGGCTATAAGTACTGTTGGTCTGAGCAAATAACTTTAGGTCTTTTCCTGAAAAATAATGGAAGCAGAAAGGGCTGGAGGTTTGTTAAAGAGGTACAGGATTTACTTAGCAGGCAGGATGCCCTCAGTGCAAACTCCAGCCCCATCAAAAAAAGTTAGAAATGTTGAAACTGACAAATAAATGTTTATAATACACTAAATATTCCCAAGGAATGAAAACAAATTTCTCATTGGATAAAACAATAACAACAACACAATTGCATTTCCTTCAAAAAATTAAAATGTAAAGAATATAGAAAGATCAAAACAATGAAAAAATGATCTATTCCATGCAAATACAGATGAAGAACAAGGGGAAGCTGGTTTAGTAATATTCCCATAAATCCATTTGACATTAAGGTCGAAGACATTACTGGAGATGAACTAACACATTTCATGCATCACAGGTAAGAGTACGTGTTTGCTTTCTAACACTGCAAAACCAATTCCCACAAAGGCAGGGGCACGTCTGTTCACCACCTAGTTTTTCTCTGGAACTCCCAGCAGGAGATTAGCTAGGTTCTCAACTCTAGGGTACCACTCCGGGCCTAGAGAAGGCAATAAGTCAGTACTGTGCTTGAATCCAATTAAATAGATTCATGAAGAAAAGATAGCTTTTTTGGTTTGTCTAGATATGCCATTCCACTGAATAAGGTTTTCTATGTTATTGAGGGGAATTTGATTTTAATCTAAGGTACCATTTCAATTCTTCTGCTAGGGAAGGACCTACTCATTCCGGCTGTTGGCAGAATTTATTTCCTGGGCTGTGGTGACCAAGTGCTCTGGATTTTTTTTTCTGCCCACCATGTGTTGCCCCCTAGGCCTGTCCATGGACCTTTAAAAATGTAAATGTTTGCTCTTCAAAGCCAGCAGAGAACTTCTGCTATATCATGGCAATGATATAGATGACGATGATGATGATGATGATGATGATGATGATGATGATGATGATGATGATGACGACAATGACAACAACAATATGGAGAAGGGCACAGGATAGTTGGATAAAGGAAAAGAGGAGAAGAAATAGAAGGTCTCCAAATTCTTAGAGGTAACACATTTCTGAACAACAAATGGATCCCAGAAAAATTTTAAAGTGGAAGTTACAAAATATTTTTACATCCAGGTACCACAGGTTCATGCCTGTTATCCTAGCTCCTCAGGAAGCTTAAGATCTGAGAATCACAGTTTGCAGTAACCCTAGGCAGAAAAGTCTAGGGGACGCTTTTCTCCAAGTAATGAGCAAGAAAACGAGCCACTTGAGTGCCATCTTCGAATGAAAATGCTGAGTGATTGCTCAAGGCCCTGATTTCAATTCCTAGTATTGGCGCACACGCGCGCGCGCACACACACACACACACACACACACACACACACACACACACACACACACACACACACACACACACACACACACACACACACACACACACACACACACACACACCTAGCATTGAATTGTATTGAGAATATTTCAAAAATCAAAATGATTCTCTTTGAAGAGACATTTACTACACAAAATGTGATAGGCCATACAGAACAGGCTGAAAAACAATAACCTCAATTTCTACCTTAAAATTTACAGAAAGAATAGCAAACAAATCAATTCCAAGTACAATAGCAAGTGCTGAAGTACACAGAATAGAAAGCAATAATATAATGAAATTTGTATGAACAAATTTTTTCTGAAAAAAAAATAATCTTCAAGATTATTATTATATGATCAAGAAAAGGTCAAAAACTGTGCATACAACTATAAAATATTCTATTGTTATAAACTAGAGTAATAGAGTCCTATGAGATACATATATATGAGATACATATATAGCATAAAACATAACTAAAGCCAGCTGGGGGTGTAGTTCAGTGATTGAGCAATTGTCTAGTATGCATGAAGCTCTGGGTTCTGTCCGCAGCATTGCAAAAAGAAAATAAGTAAAACAACAAAAATCAAATCAAATAAAAAAATGCCCAGTATCAATTTGAGGTTTTACTCAGGCTCTCCCTTAATGGGAGGGAACACTAATATTGATAGAGATACAAATTTATCTACATATCTATATAATATCTATAGACATATAAATATAATATAGATATCTGTATAATATATAGATATAATATATAGATATAATATAGATATGTCTATAATTAATTACCATCTGGGAAATTTAGAAAATATTATTTTTAACATGTTTAATCAAATATCTGGGCATCCTGTAGCACAATCAAATTAACTTATCAAATTAACAATCACACTATACAAAAATTGAAGTAAATGACCTAAACACAAGCTGTTCAAGTTAAAACTTGTATGGGAAGATCTAAATGTAAATACTTATGACTTCATAAAAATTAAAGCCTTTGGGCATCAAGAGATGTTGTCAAGACAGTGAAAATACATTACACAAATGTAAACACATTTGCAGTTGTGTCTAGTATCTAGAATAGTATCCTTAACTATTAAAAACAATTAAAATTGGACAAATAGCTGAGTAGATATTTGAATAAACATTAGAAGACACAATAATACCATTAAACCCTAGAAAACCTTTAAAAAAAAAAAAAAAGAAACCAAATAAGCCATGACTTTGGTCCTGTAGCAAAGATGACAGAAGTACAATTTAGGAACATTAATGTAAAATTTGTATTTTATTGTTTTGTTTCTGAACTCATTCCTTTTTTTAGAAAGAAACTAATGAAAGATCTCTAGACTCTCCTCCTATAGAGAAAACTCAAGGTGCCTCTCTGCGCAACGCTGCTTCCAGTTTGAGAGAGCGTGTGGTAGCCCTGCGGTCCATTCACAGACTTGGCTGGACAACTCATGACCAGGGCCTCTTCAGAAATCAGTTTGTCTGCATTCCCCTTGAGTGTCTTTTAGATTAAAAAAAAAGTAAGAAAAAAAATCTTGCTCAAGTTATTACTTCACATTAAACTATTCCATTTCTCTGCAGATGCACAAAGGACCTTATGATATCTGGGTAATGGACAGAAACCTCAGGCTGGCTTGGTTCAAGGGAAAAGCATATTAGAGACACACTGCTTATAACTAAAGGCCTTGTGGGGCTCAATAGCACTCACAGATCCAGCGTTCACGTCACGTGTCCTCATGCGCTGCCAGTGCACATGTAGGCCGCCTCGCCTCATTTATCTGAGGAGACTTAAAAACATCCCCAGGCTCCCACAAGACGGCCTATCAACAACCATCAAATAATCTCCAGAACAATGGCAGAGGAACTCGATGAGATGCAGAAGTGACAGCGCACTTTGTTCTTGGCCTTAGAAATTTTGAAAAGAAAAATAGCGAGTCGCCAGGCTAGTGATTTGTTGTTCTCATTGTTGTTATTTTACTTTGGTTGGTTTTAGGCAAACCAGAGGAAATATCGGTTCAATACATTTGGATAGAGTTTAATTTAGAGGTAGATGGCTGGAGTCTTTTATTAGGGAGGCTGTGAGCCTGATTGGAGTAAAGGAGAGGAGGTGGCTGGGTAGTGGGGACATGGCTGCCTTCATGTTTAAGAGAACATCCAGAATCTTCCCCTTCCATCCCACCTGTCACCGAGACAGGACAAAAGAAGCTGTGAGCTGCAGTCTTCCATGATCACACTGTGTAAACTCTCACGGAAAGCAAATCATAGGCCCTATTTAAAAAAAAAATCAACAAAAGAGCCTAGGGATATAACTCAGTGGTAGAGTTAAGTGGTCTGACATACACAAAAAAATCTTTCAAAATGCTAATTACAAGACAAAGAAGCGCTCGAAGGTCAAATTGTGAACATGTCCACACTTGGGTTGTATTTATATTCCTGCTCCCTCACAAGAGAATTCTGTATTCCTCAAGTAAAGTGTTTAACCCCCAAATCCACAGATATTTTTTTCTTGTTGATTAATGTAACAATCAAAATATTAATTATGAGATCATCTTTTATTCATCGGAAGACACGGCATGACAACCAAATGAACACTCTGGGTTAATGGGAAGCAATTTTAAACTTTCTCTGCCACTGAGCTGCAGAGCGGGGGTTTTCTTGGGATGTTATTGAAATATAAAAGGCTGCATCTCCCACCACAGCAAGATGGATTATTGCAGGATTTACTTGTCGGGCTGTGAAATGACCTGCAGCACTAAGGCAGGCCAGGCCCTGGCTTGTGAAGCGGCCTCATTGCCTTCAATGTGGGATATGATGAATTGTTGCTCCATGTGACAGTGCCTTTTCTACAATGCTATTGTAACATTACAACACACACACACACACACACACACACACACACACGTGCGTACACAGGCTCAGAGGGGTAATGTGCACAAGAAAGGATTAGATACACAGAGGGAAGAAATACATTTTTACAAAAAGGTCAATTAAACTTGATCACCAGGAAACAAAACTGCAAGCAAGTTGGAAGGCTAATTAAAGCAAAACCCAACAACATGAAAGCAAGCACAAGGAATCAGATGATCCATATTAAGAACTGTGTCCTATCTGGGCACAGGCAGCTAGTGCCAGTGGCTCACGCCTGTCATCCTAGCTACTCAGGAGGCTGAGATCTGAGGATCGTGGTTCAAAGCCAGCCGGAGCAGGATAGGTCTGTGAGACTCTTATCTCCACTTAACCACTAGAAAACCAGAAGTGGTGCTGTGGCTCAAGTGGTCCAGTGCTCGCCTTGAGCTGAAGAGCTCAGGGATAGTGCGCAGGCCCAGAGTTCAAGCCCCATGACTGACCACCCCCCTCAAAAAATGGTGTCCTCAAGTCCAGTCTTAATTAATATTACCACACTGGCTTCTCCAAAATACACTCATTTGAGAGTAAATTTGAAATTTCTCAGTTTATCAGTGACTGATATATAGGTTTATATAAATCCTAAGCAGTAAAACACCTTCATTATTTTTATTAAGGCCCATCGGAAATCAAACTATGTGAAATTAACTTGATTCGCCCTTTTACTTCTCTGCCATTTCGAATTATGACACTGGCTTTTCATGCATAGAGACAGAAATGCTAACTATTATGTGTACAGACAAGAAAAATGTGTTTACTATGGACAAATGTTGGCTTATGGTTGACATATATTAATGTGAGTACTTATAAATCAAGTAAATAATGGATCAGAATAGCTATCATAATAGTTTTAATAAAGTTCTATTGGGAGTTGAGCAGAATCTGTAGAGAGAAAACAAGCAGAAAGAAAAGGGGCAAGAATAATGACCTACCAAAATTAAAAATGATTAAAAGCAAAACAAATTTAAAAAAAAAAAAGCAAACCAAAAACCCTCCTAGGACTTTTTCAAGTAAAGTCTTAACCAGAAAACCTGTGAACAGGCATTGTGTAATAAAGTGGAAAGTGGGCGCGTAGATGGGTTCTAGTGGAAAATCTAACATTTAGAACCTGCAGATTGTGGCTGTGGGGGCTCACGCCTGTTATCCTAGCTACTAAGGAGACTGAGATCAGAGGATCATGGTTTGAGTTGGCCTTGACAGAAAAGCACATAAGACTCTTATCTCCAATTAAACAGCATAAAGCCAGAAGTGAAGCTGTTTCTAAAGTTGTAGAGCACCAGTCTCGAACAGTGAGCCAAGTGAAGGTGTAAGGTCCTGAATATAAGCCCCAGTATAGCATGTGCACACGCATGCACACGTGCACACACACACACACACACACATACACATACACACAATTGAGAATTGCTTCTCTCATTCATCATTATCAGGGGGTAATTTAAAGTGAAATAACATGTAAGTTAGATACTCACAAACTGTAAGATGCATGACAAATGTGAGATGTGAGGGCATGTTGTAAAAATGAAGTATGTAAGTTCTAGGGCCATTCTGTCTCATTTATCCCTTTCTTACTTCTTACTTATATATAAGTCATGAAACTAGTAATTCAGTCTCCTATTGGCTTAAGATCCTCATCTGTCTTCATTAGATAAACCATAATCAGTACAAATGATAATGAAATGAAATAAATCATGTAAAACACATAGAATCCTACCATAATAAGCACCCAATAAATCTTAGTTATTATTAGCCATTTCACTACAAACTGTTAATAAATAAAATGGAGGTTGTTACTTAGAGTTGTTTCTGCACAAACCCAATTCTGTCCAGGATAAGCAATGGAGTCTGAAAATTAACTTCCAAATGGGTGCTTTTTAATGTTTTTTTTTAGAAAAGCCTATCTAATAATACTACAATTAATAATAATAAGCTAAGCTTAGAGTGGAAGGTGTTTAGGAAGAGAAGCACTGGATTTTAAACACGGATTAAGGGATTCATTGTCCACTCTGTTTTGTTGTGTGTTTTCATGGATTCTGATTCAACTCACCTTCCAATTCAAGACTGATCAGTAATGCATTCAGATACCAAAGAGTACTGAGAGAAGTTATGACAGGTTCTTGCTCCTGCCTGTGACTTGGAAGGAAGACACAGGAGAAGGAGGAGTGGAGACCCATGGGTACAATGGGGAGCTTTGGGATACACAACACCTCTCCAAAATAACCGGCAAAAAGCAGGGCTAGAGGCATGGCTCAAGTCATGGAGCAGTAACCTAGGAAAGAAGCCCAGTGAGCATGAGGTCCTGAGTTTAAAACCCAGTGACACACAAACACACACACACACACACACACACACACACACACACACACACACATTGTTTTTATGCTCCAGGTGTCTAGAAGAGGTTGTATTGCTGTTGGTAGAGCAAAAGGAAGGGGCAGTGAACAGTCTTTGATAATAATACTCACATGCCGGCTATGGATATGATGATGTTAGACTTCCATTCCTGATCCTCTGTCTCCTATCTGGAGTCTCCTATCCAGAATAAGCAGTCGGGTCCAGGGCAATTGGAATACACAGCATGTGCATGCATGTCCCTATGTACAGCCCCATGCATGCCTGCGCAAATCAGGACACATGCACATGGTCACCAGGGCCTGGCACCGCTTCAGTAAGACCCGAGTCTCCGTTCATGGAGCTGTCCTTCGGTAACATGAGACAATTAAAATGAGGTTACTCGTGTTCTATTCTGACACTTTGACATTTCATGGGCTGCCAACCAGATAATCTCTTTATTCCGAACAACCATTAGTAACTGGCAATTTTTATGTGAGTGATCATTAGCACTGCATTTAAGCTTGACACCTTAGTTTCCATTTTTCTCATTTTTTCCCCACCCAGTTCTATTCTCCAGTGTCAAATGCAGGCATTGCAAAGTACTAAGTGCAGGGAAGGAAATCATTCTCCCAAGGAAATGGCCTTTCCCAAGGAAGCTGTGTGAAGCCAGTGTGGCTTGGACAGTTGTATTTTCAACAACAACAACAAAAACAAAAAGAAAACGTAAGTGTCAAATAATTGTTTTCATTGTGTCCTGCATTCTACTAGAAATCTGTGAAATGAGAGATTCGCTTGTCCATTAGAAAGCTTCACTTACAGCACAGACACTGTATAAATTCAACTTTTATAACCCAGGGTTAAGTCTTTGTATTAGAATAATGTAGAACATTTTAAAAATGTAAGATCTTGACTGAAGCCATCTTTGTTTCAAAAGTTTTCCACTGGACACAAAGAAAACAAGACAAAATAGAGTGTACTGATCTTCCAGAACACATATATTTCTATTCTACTCTAGTTCCAAATTTAAAAGCACTCATTAAAGGTAAACAGATTAAAAATTCAAAGGGGTTTTTTTCTGCTTCCTTTATAAAGAGAAAAAGTCCTTTTCTCTTGGTTAACTCTACTAGATGTGAAGAGCTAACATTTATTCAGCATTTGGTAAACACTAGGCACCACCATAGCTTGTTTATACATCTATAATCTTGCCTAATGTTCACTAAAACCTCTAAGAGAAATAGTATTGCCATCTTCATTTTATAGGCTAGGAAACAAAGTATATGGGCTTACATAGTTTGGAAAACTCCTTACAAAGCTTATCAAGCAGGATTTGGACTCAGGCTTTCAGATATTGGAGCTTATGTCACTAATCTTTATCCCAATCTGGCTCCTATTCCCTGAAGCTTACACTCTCACTCTCTCTCCTTCTTTCTGTCCTCCTCCCATTTTATGCTTTTTACCATCAGTCTTTTCTACCTTCCTCCTATTCTTCTTCATTCCCAATTTTATTCTTCTATTCCTTTTTCTGCCTCTTGTACCCCTCTTCATCTCCCTTTATTTGTCCCCTTCACCTTTCCTCACTATTTTCACTCTTGCTTTCCTTCTCTCCCTTTCTCTTTCCTCCATCTTTCCTTCCTTCTCTCTTGCCTTCCCATCTCCCCTCTTTCATTCTCTTCTTTGTCCCTGTCTTGATTCTTCTTCCTTTTGCTCATCTCCTCTTTTTCCTTATCTTTCTCCTTGTCCCTTCTTTTTTTCTCTTTCTTCTTCTCTTCCTCCTGTCCACAGATCCCTACTAGTAAACACAAAAGAGACAATAAAGCAGAAGATAGCACAGAAGGATATAACCTCTGAAGTAAGATGGCCTGGAATAGAAAACAGGCCCTGCACTGAATACTTGTATGGACTCAAGTACATCCCTCAATTCTGTACATCTCACTTCCCCACTATAAAAGTGGGTCCAACATCTTAGGTTGTTGTGAAGATTCGTTTCTCTGTGTATATAACCTACATGACCTGCTGCCTGTCGCAAGGCTACCCTTAAAGCAGTTCAAGGATTATCATGCTCTCTGAATTGAAAACCTGACTCAGGGAGACAAAAGACAATAAGGTGTTAACTTAGATGATTTTATGATGAGAAGACACGTGCTCAGAATGGCCCTAATAACACATTTTTGTGGAAAAAGCACAAATAACAAAAAAGGTACATTTCTGAGAATAGTCTTTTTTTTAAGTAAATAGGTTTACATTTAAATGAAATGAATATTTGGCAGACCTTCAAGAAATTCTTGTACTCAAAGGAAAATATTTGATTTTTTGTTTTTTGGTCATCCCAGCCTAGCATTCTTTGAATCAGGGAAGTTGTGAGAAAGATATTACATAGAAGTAATAGGCAAGAGAGCTCAAATGACATGTTCAAAAGCAGTAGACAGGCAAGTTGCTTGAGCTGAGTAGATCTGGCTGAATGCCTAAACAGTGTGATAACAAGGTACCTGGGAGTTGGGCAGGGCTCTGACTGATGATTGTCTCATGCCTATAGTCGGTTTACATTATTTCAAGAGATTACACAAGTCTGTGTTCCCTGGGAAAGATGTGGTTTATTTCTATATCCATTGCTCATTTCTCACTCTGTCCTTTGAAGGATGATCTCATTGCACAGTGTATGAATTCTTCTGCACTTCTCAAATGACAGCTGAGATAGCCTCAGTGGCATATTACACTCTTACATCATATTTTTTCCACTGCAGGAAGTTAGTCACTTTTTCATCTGCATCCACAAAGCATCATATATAAATTCTTGTCCATCATCTCCATAAATGGAAAAAGGGCAGCTTTCTATTTGTCACTATTTCTGGTTCTGTAGCACTTGACCATGTCCTGAATAAAAGGATTACAGGATGCAGGAAGGAAGGAATGGAAAGGAATGAATGAATGGAGAAGCACATGAATGATCAGATGATCACTGGTGCACAATCAATTACTAGATGCCCTCTTGCACAATAAGTACCAAGAAACTCATTCTTTCAGCTCCCCTTCTTATAAATGAGGGTATGAAGAAGCTGGCCTGGGAGCTCATTCCTGCTATTCTAAACACACAAGGAGCTGAGATTGGGATATCATAGTTGGATGGCAAGCCAGGAAGAAAAATTTGCAAGGCTTTATGTGAACACATAGGTAGACACAATGACATACATCTATCATTCCAAGCTGTATAGAAGGCTGAAATCAGAAGAATTAGGGCTCTTGGACAGCCTAGCCAGAAAAATATGCCCAATTCTATCTCCTCAGAGGGAAGTGAATGCCACAGTGGACACTTGTCATCCCCAAACCGTTGAGAAATCTAAAAGGAGGCAGATGAAGCAATGAACTTGGACAGGAAGGGAGCCTATCTTAAAAATAACTACTGAGATGCAGGATTGCAAGTGTGGCTCAGTGGTAGAGCATGCACCTACCAAGCATGAGGAACTGAGTTCAAATTCCAGTACTGCCAAAAACAAATGAATAAATAAGTGTAAGCAGAATGGCAAGATTCCTAATGATTTTAAGTCTTTGCACTAATTTCTCTATGTACTCTAGAAGCTATCGCATCATATAGAGTCTACAAAGAGGATGCCTTCATATAAAAACTTGACCCAGACAGGTGCTGGTGGCTCATGTCTGTAATTTTAGCTATTCAGGAGGCCAAGCTCTGAGGATTATAGCTCAAAGCCAGGCCAACCAGAAAACTTCATGAGACTTTTATTTCCAAGTAGTAAACAGCCAGAAGTGCAGGTGTGAGTCAAGTGGTAGAACATGGGTCTTGAGCAAAAGAGCCAAGTAAGAATGCAAGGCTGGTTCAAGCCCCAGTATCAGCACAAAATAAAATATGGTAAAACAAACCTCAGCTGCTATTATAGACTACGTTTTTGTTAAAATTTTGGTGAATTTTAGGAAAAAGAAAGAATATAATTAGTTTTCAAGTATCTATTCATACCCTTAATGTAAAACTAAAAACAATTAAGCTTAAATGGTATAAATTCCATGTTGTGTTAGGTTTGCCATGTGTCATAAACACCCAGCCTTGTTAACAAATGTACAGTATTTATCAGTCCACATAGGTATTTTACACAACTCATTACATTTCTCAGGAAACTGCATGTAGAAAGCTCAATGAGTTAAAACAGCATTGTCCTCATACCTGACAGCAAAGTAATAAACACAATTACTTGATATGCAACATAAAAATCGTGTAGTGGTGATAGGACTTTGTGTGACTTATTTCCCAATTATTTTCTTTAGACCATTAAATTCTGTGGCTCATTTATCTAAATTCCCTTTTATTTTATTAGCAACAATAAGTAATATTCAGAAAATACTAGGGATTCAGGTTTGCAAATAATAGTCTCTGGAAACTTTTGTTACCTAACTAAAATTCACTCTATACCTTTAGCTTTTTACCTGAGAGCCTTCTTTTTCACTCAAAATACATCATCTCAGGATTGCTTTCAGAAACACATTGGATTCTGTGTCTGGCTGAGTAGCTATTTCAACTTGAGTTCACAATTTAGCTATATGTGTCTTCTTATCAGAAAACATTGCCTTTTTCCTTGGCCTATTAAGTGTGGTCTAATGCTTCCTAACTCAAGTAATAAAGTTCACTCTGACTGCATTCTAGGAAGTAAAAGAAATAATGACCACTCTTTTTTGCCAATTCTTTTGATAGGTTGGAATCTAAGCTAATGTTCTATCAGTTCATGCTTTCTTTTCCCTAGCTGGTTCTTTTCAAAGCCATGAATTAGCATTCTCTTAGCTCTATGGTCCCACATATTGCTAATTTCTCATCTCTGAAGTTTTTACACATTCAAAGTGTTTGGCCATTAAGTAATATGTACTAGCTTTGAGGGCCTTTCTCCCTGGTAAACCTCATGTTCTGCATACAAATTAATGCCAAGGGTGGTAGCTTAATTCATCTCATCAAAACTGAATTCAGCATCCAAATGTCCTTTTACCTGAGTATCTCAACATAAATAATCCTGCTTATGTCTTCATTGACAATTAAAGTAGCTTTTCTGTGATTTAGTCTCATTTCTTTAATGTGGAGGTTATTAAGCATGTACTTAAGTTCAAATCCATTTTCTCATTACTAATGAACCAATGAATAACTGGCTTAGTGATTCTTCTAATCTGGTTATAAACTATTTGGGAGATTTTTAACCAGATTTTGAGAGTAGAATATTTATCTATATCAATATCTCTATCTATCTATCTATCTATCTATCTATCTATCTATCTATCTATCTATCTATCTATCTGTCATCTATCTTCCTAGAGACCCATGTATCATATATATATCATATATGTGCACACAAATAATACTCATAGTATATAACATAAACATATTTTACATGCATTATACATTCCATATTCATACACATGTTACATATATGTTATAAATGAAAGAAATTCTAAGGAATGTAATGAGTTATATGAACTATATTAATTGTGCTGAGATCAGAGTATATTTATGCAAACCCAGATGTTGTAGTCTACTACACCTTGACTATATGAGATACATACATACTGTTCAGACTATTATAGCTAGGATCAAGATGAGCAAAAGGACACTGAGATTAAATCAAGCACAAGAGAGAGGTATGCCATTGAGAGACACAGCAAATGTGAAATGTATGAGGCTGCTGTTGATGCAACACAGCAGACATGTATGTGTGTGTGTGTGTGTGTGTGTGTGTATGTTGATACTGGAGCTTGAACTTAAGTTCTTGTACTCTTCCTTGCCTTTTTTTGCTCAAAGCTTATATTCTACCACTTGAGCCACATCTCCGCTCTTGGCTTTTTGCTGGGTAATTGGAGATAAGAGTCTCATGGACTCTTGACTTGAAACCTTGGACCTCTTAAGTAGGAAGCACAGTAGGCATGAGCTACCAGTGCATGCCTTAACATAGTAGACAACCCAGCAGGGTATGGTATGGAAAAGAATTTGCTAACATAATCCAGGAGGGAACCAAAAAAATCAAGCAAAGAGTAATAACAAACCCTAGTTATAGTAGAAGGAATACCTAGAGTTGCTATAATTTATTGAGAATGTCCAATTTCAAAAATCAAATTATAAGGTATATGAAGAATGCCTACTCACAGGAGTATAGAAAAAAAGTATAGAATTATACACAAGGATAAAAACAGCAGAGATTGTGCAAGTAAGCAGATGTTCTATTGAAAGAAAATTATTTCAAAGTAGCCATTTAAAATATATCCAGCACTCAAGGAAAGCATAATTTTAAAATATATATAGGCACAATGCCAATGTCATACATTGATACATAAGGAGATGATTATTTTTAAAGAAAGAAGTGGAAATTATTTTTAAAGGACCAAATGGAGTGAAAAAACACCAGGACTAAAATGAAAAAACTGCCTCATGGGAATCCCTAGTAGATATAAACTCGCAAAATAAAAAAAAAAGCAATGAACTTGAAAACAGAGGAACTGAGATTACGCTAGCCACAAAACAGAAGTTAAGCATTAATAACTCATAAGCATATATAAAAATATAATAATGAAACCTATCAAAATTATTTAAAATGGAAGGAGGGACAGGGAAGAGGTAAGTTTGATCAAAGTATATTATATGCATTATAGAAATATAATAAAACTACTTTCTACGATTAATATATCCTAATGAAAATTAAAGTATGAACAATAGAAAACCATGAAGGCCAGAAAGCAAACAACAACAAAACCACCCAGCAACCAAGAAAGAATCCTATATCCAGCAGAACTCTCCTTTAAAATGCAGACTAAACACTATCTCAGGTACAAATACATACCAGCCTTAACAGAAATACCAAAGAAACTGAACTGTGGATATATTCTGCTAAGGGAAATAAACTAGTCAAAAAGATTTCATGTTATATAATTCCGCTCACATGAAGAATCATAAAAGGGAAATCTAACCACAGAGACATGAAGAAGATATTGGATGCTTAGGGCTGACAGTAATGAGATGTTGTTGTTTATGGTGGTGGTGGTGGTGGTGGTGTTGAACTAGTAGTAGGATGATACTAAAGGTCATGGTCATTTCTTTTAGAGGGAATGAAAGTATCCTAATACTGTATCCTTTTGTGGGGAAGGTACTGGGGAGGGGGGACACGAAAGGAGGAGGAAGGGTGAGTAAATGTAATCATTATAGTCACTGTACAGTATGTATAAAAGCTGAACTAACATACCTGGGAAGTGTAAAATGGGGATAGTAATGGAAAGGCTGACACTGATCAAGATGCATTGTACTCATAGCCTGACTCATGAATGTGTCACCGCTTTGTGCGGCCACTTCATAATACAATTTTAAGAACTGAATTTTGTATTTTAAATTGGTATGTTGCATATGGAAATTCTATCTCAATAAAGCTATACAATCTACCAAATACAATGAATGATAATTGCCAAGATCACTCACATGAACCAAAGCTCTTCCAGATGCTCAATGAGTTTTTCAGAATGCAAACGAGTCTTGTGACTAAATCACTGGCACATAACTGACCTATGGAAGAGTACCTCTATGGAACTTGGCCTGGGTTCTCCAAGGTTCAGTGAGAGTGAGCGCTTAAGCAGGCATTCTTAGTAGCATGAGAAATGACAGTGAGTAGATGTAATTTTCAGAGGTAGAGATCCAGTCTCCTCTGCACGTCGTCAGTGAACTGGGGTTTCCTCCAATGGGACTGAGAACCATAAGTCAGCTCCAAATACATTCTACTGATTTGAACCAATGACTTCCCTTTTCTGAACCTCCACTTTCTTTCAGTGATAAAGTTGCATTTAAAGTTCTCTCACCCCTTCTCTGACAATCCTAAGGGAATAATTGTTATACATTCATGTGAAATTTGAAAAATAATAAACCCAGATTTCACCTCAAGTTTCAGGTCTAATAATATTAGCTTCATTGTTCTGTGATTTATTCATAAATTGCTGATCATAGGTCCCAAATTTAATCCACATCATAAAGAAAAACATTTCTATCTCTAAATCCAACAAATTATTTTAAAACATAATTGCATAAAAAAGGTCCTGATAATTACAACTAAAGTCTAGTCTATTGCTTTGAAAAAAAGGAAAAAAATCATATTATGTTGGACTAATTTCCCAGTAAAGGCACTATATACTGAAAATATCATCATTCATGTTGCACCAAATATACTTGGCCTACTAAACACTATAGATGAGCAATGCAGAACAGTATAGAGTACTAGACCTTTCTCCTCATGGCTGACTGAGAGGTGAGACTTGCTATCATAACCAAGTGTCACAAGAAAGAATGAGCTTGACTATTGCTAGCCAAGAGACTACAATATTCAAAATTCAGAGGATGGAGCCTCTTGAATGGATATATCACTTCCACATCATCATAAAATCAATAGTTCTATAAATGGAACTGTAGTATATGGGGAACCACCCTGTATTCTGGTTTATGGTTTTTTAAACACAGCAAAAATAAACACCAACAATCACTTGCCCATGTTGTCTGGAATGGTTTGGGATGATCTGAAGTTAGGTTTTTCTTAATTTGAGGGGAATTCCTCTCAGTAAACTAATGACATAGCCTATATCTTCAAATCAAATACATTTCCTGGACAGTGATAGCTTTGGTGTAGGAAGGAAAAAAGAAAAAAAATCATCTGGCTTTATTTCTACCAAATATGTAGAAACACCTAGCAAATTAGAAGTGATTTGTGTTTCTAAAGAGGGTATTTTTCTAAGATTGTGCTGAACCAAGTCCCTGATTATGAATCACTGGTATGCTTTGAGTCTCCTAAGGAACAAAATAATTACAGTATTACTTTTGGACTTTGTTATCTTTAGTGTGATTAAAAATAATGAAGTCCACTGAAGAACAATATTATTCCCATGTTAATGACAGCAACAATCTCTAAATACTTCTGTACCTATTTCCTCTACTCTGTCCTTTCTGACATCAATTTATACGCAGTTGATTAATGGAACTTTCTGAGCCTAGCAGGTTTAACCTTTAGATATCAGGACTGATAATAAAAGTGAGAAAAGACACTTATGCAAAGGAGCTGCCGGCCTCTTTCTTTCATGTGAAGTTATGACTGGAATGGATGTCTAAGACACTCTTACCTCTGCTCTGTGGTATTTCCTGAACAATAAGATGTCCCAAATACCCTCTAAGGTGACATCTTTGGGAAAGTGAGAAATGGCTTCTTTCATGGGATTAGTAAAGTGGAATTTTAGGACTCTATCCCTGGCTTCATAAACCTTTCAAGAAATCTAATTGGAACTTTGATATAATAGTATAACTTGACTTCAATAAATCTAGTCCTCAATAGAGGGAACATGAAGGAAAAAAAATTAAAAATCTATCTTGTACATTCTTGGATCATTTGGCTTTTAAAACAAAGATGGAAATCAAAGGGAATTTTCATTGCAAACCTTTTTCTTGACTCTGTCCACTCTTTTTGATTCTAGACCTGCACTAATTGTTTTGTTGTAGAATAACAAAAAGCAGCACCTGAGCCTTATTAAGCTCAGTGGTCTAACACTGAGCATTGACTCGGTAGTACCTATCTACTTTTCTAAATAATGTCTAGCAGTCAAGGCTCCAAATTACATATAAGTACACAAACCTGTCACAATGTTTAACAGCAGGAAAAAATGGTTAAAACATATGTACTTGTCATTTATCACCAACATGAGCTCAGGAGAATGTGTAATCCAGGTGGTAATTAGTTGTCTTATGTGTAGACAACGATAATAAGATTATTTCGAAATGAGACTTCTCATCCCTGGGACTGTGGACATGAGAGCAAGGCAACTTCCTGGCTGTGAGGAACTGTCCAATGTACTGGAGGAAGATGACCAGCAAAGCTGGCTTCTACCCACCAGATACCAGCTGTATTCTCTCGCATGTTGTAACACTGACACATTTTGCTCCAGGAGAGAACAAATATCACTTCTTGAAAACCAGTGGTCTATAGCATTGTTGGGATGGCTGGTTTAAATTCTTGCTAATCAATTACATATTACTCTTACTAATCAATACATTATATATACATCTATATGTATATATATATAGTGAGGTGTATATAAATTTATGTTTTTATTATGTTATGTACTTTAGTATTATATATGTATAAATATGTCTTTTATTATTTATATATAAATATATTCTATTATTTTAAATATATTTATATAAATATTAATATGTGTAAATATAAAAATAAACATACATGCAATATACAGAAATATATGAGCATATACATATGTATAAATATATATACATATATACATATATATATGTATGTTAGATACTGAGAAAGCAATGGGTGCATGCATAGTTCTCTACCATGGGGAAACTACAGTCTAGGGAATTAAAGTAAATTATTTAAGAAACGTATCTGCTGGGATGGGAATGTAGCTTAATGGTAAAGTGCTTGCCTTCCATGCACGAAGCCTGGGTTCAATTTCTCAGTACCACATAAACAGAAAAAGCTGGAAGTGGTGCTGTAGCTCAAGTGGTAGGATGCTAGCCTTAATCAAAAGCAGCTCAGGGACAGTGTCCAGGCCCTGAGTTTAAACCCCAGCACTAGCCAAGAAAAAAAAAAGCCCTTATCTGCTTAAAATACATGTTCAGTAAAAATATATGAAAATGGCTATCTTCTGATTATAACAAAATGTACCCGGCATTTGTAGGATAATGATTTGGTGTTAAACCACTGGTTTTGATTGAGCTCCTACATGAGGCCCTATCAGGAAAGACCAAAACAAAGTGGAGTCACTTATGGTAAACACCACTTAATCGAACGGAAGTTTCAAGGCAACAAATCTCAAAACTCCCAAAGAGACCAGTTTTCCCTGCAAACAGGAGGGTCCAGTATGCCTCCAACCCTCCCATTTTCATTATTTTTCAAACTGTCTCACATTTATGCATGAACTGGTGGGGACCACACATCTCCTGTTCATAGTCTCTGAATAAGCTGGGATGTGTGGAGTGTGTCATCACACTCAGCTTCTTCATTGTTGGAGATAAGGTCTTGTGGACATTTTGCTCTGGCTGGCCTTGAACTGCCATCTTCTTGTTTCCAGCTTCCTGAGTAGGAAGGATTACAGGAATGAAGAACCATGTTCCTCCCCTCCCCCAGTATTTTGTCTTGTTCTTAATTTCACTCCTGTTCTCATCAAGAAGACCCACTCTTCTGTTTGTTTGTTTTTTCACCCTGTGGGAACTCTATTTTTGTAGGATGAAAGCTGCCCTGATTCACAAATCACAAATAAAACTACATTAAATTTACAACTAAATGTGTTGTAATTTCATTTTGCTTTTGACAACTACAAAAGGATAAAAATAAATTATGTGTAACATAAAACTTTGATGCATAGAATAGATAAGAAAATCCTCTTCAGTTATTTAAGGAATACACCATCTCCTAGACCACCAGAGGGAAGACACACAAATTTAATTCCAAGTAGAATGAAGCCAGTGTCACGTGAGCCTCTCCACCAAAGTGCCAGGAGAATTCAGGGGGAGAGCTGCTGACATCTCGTTAGGGCAAACCACAAGTGATGGCTAATCTCACTGAGGTGAAAAGTAGCATCTTCCCTTGCTTAGTGTTACGTGTTTAGTTTTCAAGAAGGCTTCCTACATAAATTGCAGCAAAGTACCTTTGAGTCTTTCTCTACTCTAAAATAAAGAATTAAAGTCTATTTCAAAATCTGAAATGAGGCTCACTTGAAATACTTTATGTGAATTAAATTGTTGGGCACCAAAGAATAATGTGTAAAATTAAATATGGTAGCTATAAAATAACCCTTAGAATAGAGAAATATGGCTAAATATATATATTCATATATATGGAAAGATACTTGGGTATATTTTCATATAAATCTAATATGTATATATTTATATATTTAAACTATATTCTTAAAATTTATAGATATTTAGATATATGAATATATCATATATATAAATACATAAGTATAGATATAGATGTCATATATATAGATATTGTACATAAATATACCTAAAGATCTAATATACATATGTAATAGAAAAATACATATAAATATCAATCTGTATATACCTATATATCTAAATTTAAGTATGTTTATTGATAGGCAGCAGTTATCTATGAGCTAACTGAAGGACTTAACGTTCTTTTTTTTACTGCAATGAATGAATTAAAAGCAGGAGAAAAGCTTGGCATCTCTGCCTCTACTTTTTGTACTTTTCTTGGCCTTAAGCTGTCCTCTCTACAGTCACATGGCTATCACCTTGGGCTCCTGGGAAGACAGGATGGATGGATAGTATCTTTTTGACAAGAAGAGTCTGTCATAAAGGCTCCTGCAGAGCCCTGCAGGGCAGACCACCCCCAGAGGAAGATAATTACCTATAATGATCAGACTGCACCATAGAACAAGGGAATGATCTCTCTCATAGGATCTCCATTGCTCCTCTCAAGTCTCAGGTGATGACAGTAACAACTTCTCCAGAAGCCTAAAGAAGCAGAAAGACCAACCAAGCCACATCTGGAACTGAAACTCTTAAAACTAGGCAAAGCTTTTATTACCGTGCCCCTAATTCTTCCTGAATTTAAACCTAGTGGCGCGTTAAGACCTCGAAGATGGCCAAGGAGGAATTGCCATGTAATGAATCTCCCTTCTCTGCCCCACAACATCTCTACTTTTTTCTTTGCCCAATTCCTTTTCTAAAAAGCTTTCTTATCACTCTCACTACATGTCCTGTCTTGCCTGAATTCTTCTCTCATGGATGCAAAGACTTAGGTCAACAGCTGCACTAACTTTCTGTATTATGTACGCATATATTTGTATATTTAGGTAACATTCCTAAGAAAAACACACACACATTCCTTTTGCTTGACTTTCTTTTACAGAAATACCTCTTATTCGCCCAACTCACAAGGTTTGAATGCAGCTAATCTAACACCTGAAGCAAGGGTTAGCTACATAATCTAAGCCTGGCCCATCTGTCCTCTCAACCTAGATATTTGGGGCTATTCTCCATTTCTTAGCGCTAGAATAATTATCTAAAGAGGCTGGCTGGTTATGAAGGCAAAAGCATGTAAACCAGAGTCAAGAATTACAAAAACAAACAAAAACACAAAATAACCCCCCCCCAAAAAAAGCCCAAACCAACCTCCTGATCATATACAGCAGTAGGGCTCTTGGGTTTCAAATTGCCTTAAGGGAGATACTCCTGGAGTGGCAAACATTACACAAAACAAGCATCCAGCTTCCCAAGGTTGGTCTATCACAGTTTACAGGAAGCTTTGAAATTTCAGTCCTGAAAACACTACAAACAACGTAAGCTCTATGGACATTTGTTGCCTCGGGTTTATTCTTTTTGACTGCATGGCTCTGTTAAATAAATTTGCATGACTCTGCCTACATGTTGCATGATAAAGGTAATGACACTTGAACTGAAATGACCACCTTAGATCTTCAGTTTTTCTCACTTAATATTCTTCACAGGAAAAACAAACCCAGGCCTTTTCGGAACTGATTTATCATCCTCTCTAACATGTCCATAGGTCATCCTTACTGAGGAAGGTCTTTTCGATTGTTCCTTGCCTTCAAATCCAAAGTAAGCCAAATAGCTTTGCCTACTGTGAAGTTGTTGCAACTCTGCAAAACACAGACTATTATTCAGTGTTCCAGAAATGTCTTTAAGTCACCATGATGGTTTACATGGTCAAGAGCCAAATAACAGCCAGAACAGGATCCTAAATTTCACTCTAACTGGTAGTAGAGAGATAGATTCCATTCTGATGACAACCAATCAGTAATGGACTGCGTACTGTTTTCTGAACTTGGCTAGGGGATGTGGTGAGGTGGAGGTGTTGGGTTCAAGATCACATAACACATTATTTCAATC
Source organism: Dipodomys merriami (assembly GCF_024711535.1). NCBI lineage: Eukaryota > Metazoa > Chordata > Mammalia > Rodentia > Heteromyidae > Dipodomys > Dipodomys merriami. The sequence goes on along the minus strand of NW_027202604.1, from coordinate 35,272,686 downwards.
CTTAAAGATATTCAAAGTACTAAGACAGCAGAATCTCAGAGATGAAGTTGTAACCAGAGTTCTAGGCCAGAGTCCCAACTCGCCTGTGATTCTAACAAGTCAGATTCAGCCAATTGCCTTAGAATGTCAAACAAAGAGATGAGAAATGCTGAAGGGCTGAGAAATGCAATTTATTGCTGAGCACAGACATCCTTGAAAAGAGGGAAAGTGGGCTAACAGAAATGAGATTTGGGGTTAAACAGAGAAAAACTGACACAAGAGAAAGAGGCATGCATAACACGATCATCATCTCAGGTCAGGTTTTACAGAGGGTTCCAGAGATGTGGCCACCTTCATCACTTGAAGGGAGCTGTCTGGTTTCATTTCTCGGGCTGCAGGGAGTTGTGGCAGGATGAGCTGATAAACCAAAGCCTACCAGATAACAAAATGGTGGCAGAGGGCTCCAAAAGAACGAGGAAACCAAGGAGAAAAGAACGAGGAAATAAGGACAAGGCAGTTAATCTTTGGTGTCACAGCCTTACAGAAAAGAGGCCCACCAATCAGAAAATCATCTTCCATTATTTAACCGAGGGCCAAGCTCTGGAGCTACCAAGAGAGCTCAAGATGGTGGAAATGGATTAAAAGTCTGTCTTCCTGTAGCACAACTATGCCACGTGGTCTCTTTCTCAGCCATGTTTTTTTTTTCTTTTCAAATAAACTTTCCTATCATTTTTACTATGTTTTTTTACTTGAGTTCTTCCCATGCCAAACATAATGACCTAGGTTGGTTCACTGCCCTGAACTTTCTGGTAACGTATTTGATGCACTAGTGTAGAAGGTACCAATTAAGTGTGTCTATTTCTAACATGGAGTCATGAAAGGTTCAGTTTCCAAGCGCCAGTATTTTTATTTAATTTAATTTATTTTTTTATTTTTTTAAAGAAGTCAATTTTTTAAATTGTGAAAATATCGTATAGAGGGGTTACAATTACATGAGCAAGGTATCAAGCATTATCAAGCATTGTTGCCTCCTCCTTTGTTTCCCCTTCCCATCCCTTCCCATCTTCCCCCCCCACACCCTCACCCTCTCCCCAGCACCAAAGTTGTAAAGTTCATTTTCGACACATTTTTAGCAAAAACAGTTTCTAAGGATCTATCACTATCTGCTATTAGGACTTTCTAATTAGCTGCAGTTTGTGTGTACTGTGTGTGTGTCAGATCTACTAACTGGTAAGCATATTAAACAGAGATACTGCCTTTCTCTCAAGCTTAGGAAGCCATGAATACAAAATACCTACATCGTGGTACTTAACATGCCACATGTGACATAGTCAGGCTAATTAAAACTATTGAATGGTGTTTCTAGCATTCACCCATTCATTTCTTTTATTTATATCATGTGCTGATTCAATAGCACTATTCAATAGCGAAACATGCGCCGTGTTCTAGGTGTTGCCAAAAGCTCTGGAGACTGAGCCTATGGACTTACTTCTGACCAAGGAGCAATGTACTATAGCCATGTGCTATAAAGCCACGTATTATAGACTACTGTAGAGGTGTCCACAGGACAAGGCTAGCACCAAAGGGCAAAAGACCAGTTGAATTGCAGGTGAGGAAATGGGGCAGAAAGGAGATGTTAACGAAGGCTTTAGAGAAGAATGCGCATATTTCAAGGGGAAAGAAGTACCCTTTCCTTACCCATTGCTAATTTCATTTCTCAGGTCCCTAAACCAAAGGGCAGCAGAAGAACATACACATGTATTTGAGGTAATGAAGTGAGGAAACTCACAAAGCTGAAGTGAGTCCACCAAAGGACTGGGATCTACTCTCGGATTCTTCACTTGGTCGCTCCAACCAATCTCCAGAGGTCATGTTACTAAATGTTCAGTGCTAATCTTGACTCCAAATCACAAATAACCAGAGCAGCATTATGGACAAAATGAAATCAAGGCTTATTTGTTTGCTAGTTAAAATAAGTGACTATGGCAGATTATGTACCAAAAGGCAACAAAACTGTAGAGGAGTTATTTTGGAGGGGTGGGTTGTGCTTTGTTTATGTATTTGTGTGCTTATTGTTGTGCCGGTCCTGGAGCTTTGTTGCTTAAGATGAGTGCTTTACCACTTGAACCACAGATCCACTTCCAGCTTTTGGCTGATTAATTGGAAATAAAAGTCTCAAGGACCCACTATCCTAGCTTTCTCAAACTTTCTCCACCCTCCACCCTCCTCACACACAGGAAACTCAGAACATGCTTTGAGATCCCAAAATATCACAGCTTCTCACCCACAAAAGATATCAGTAAGTTCTCTCCCCCTCTCTCTCTCTCTCTCTCCCTCTCTCTCCCCACTCTCTCTCTCCCTCTCTCTCCCCACTCTCTCTCTTCTCTCTCTCTTCTCTCTCTTCTCTCTCTTCTCTCTCTTCTCTCCTCTCTCTCTCTCTCTCTCTCTCTCTCTCTCTCTCTCTCTCTCTCTCTCTCTCTCTCTCTCTCTCTCTCTCTCTCTCTCTCTCTCTCTCTCTCATACCTGGAACATATAGGTTTTATTCCCCCAAACCTGGTAGCTCTTGGGAGTGATAGAGGAAGGAACGATACTGCTCAAAGCCATCATCCACAGACAGTTACACCACTGAGGATCCCCAGATCAATTTCTTCAAAAGCTTCATAAAGCTTTATGGGGCATTCAGTAGACGGATGGGTCAAAGGCATAAGTCTCTAACCATTTCATTCTGTAGGTAACATGGACAAGTTTTTATATTTTCAAGAGCCTTGGTTTTACTTACTGTCTCTCTGTGTGTGTTTGTATGTTTGTTTTCACATTTCCATGCATATGCACACTTATTGGATGGGAGAACACCCAAAGGCTGTAGAGTGGTGTTGGGACCTACAATCTGCCCGGTTTTCAGCCTATCCCATTCTGTGTAGGGCTGTGAAGTCTCGCATGTTGGAAATGTGTATTGCATTTAGGGAAACTATTACTGTTTAGATCTTGACTGTCCCACAGGTTCACATCTGAAGGCGTGCTATCCTGTCTGCGGTGCTGTGGGAGGGGTGATCATTCAGAAGCTGGAGACTAAAGGAAGAAAGGAAGTGAGACCATTGGGAGCATGTTTCTGCAGGGACTACGTGACCACAGTCCATTCCCCCTTTCCATGTGGTAACATATTTTCTCTACTAAACCCTCCTGCCATGACAGGCTGCCTGTCACAGGCCCCTAAACAAATGGTTCAGTAGGACTAGATCCCTGGACATCAGGAGCCGAAATCATCACTTCTTCCTTTAATACTTTATCCTAGGGATTTTGTCACAGTGATGGAAAGCTGACCAACACATAAGATATAAATTTGAGTTGCTCAAATCACATGAGCCACGGCTTCACACAGAGCTGGTGGCTTTTTTTTTTCCTGTCAGTTGTGGGGCTTGAACTCTGGTCCTGGGTGCTGTCCCTCAGCTCTTCAGCTTAAGGAGAGTGCTCTACCACTTGAGTGGTGGCTATTCTTTAATTGTTGTTTTGTTGTTGTTGTTTGTGTGCTGGGGCTTCAACTCAGGGCATCTTGCTCTTGTTTGGCTTTTTCACCCAAGTCTGGGATTCTACCACTTGAGTAACACCTCCAATTTCAGTATTTTGTGAATTGAACAAAACAGACTCACAGACTTTTCTACCAGAGCTGGCTTCGAACCATGATCCTGAGCTCTCAGCCTCCTGATTAGATCGGATTATAGGAATGCGCTACCACAAAGTGGCTACTCTGTTGGTTTTGCAATAGAAAATATTTCCATCCTCCCAGAATATCATCAGAGCCCTGATGGAGGGCTCTCAACCTGTTTCTGTTACGGTTTTGGGGGTACTAGGACACTTTTATTTTTTTATTAATATTGAAGTTTACACATTATCTATGAGACAGGGTTTAAATGTACCCATTAACTCATTTAATTGAGGTAGGAAATGTTATTGCTATTATTTCAAAGATTAGGTCACTGAAGCGAGAGAGTTGAAATGGCATTATTGTCATTATAAAACACTTCAATATAAAGGGGATGAGGGATGTAAAATAACATAACTTCACAAAGTATAAAACAAGCCAGTGGTAGCCATAGATAAAATCACTCGGTGAAGTTAAACTCGTCTGCATTGTTTTCCTGGGGAGGCCTGAGCCTCCCCCCCTCCATTTTACATTATTTTCCAAACTATAATGTTTTAATTGCAATTTTATTGTCAAGGTGAGGTACAAGGGGTATACAGTTATATACGTCAGGAAATGAGTACATTTCTTGTCAAACCGGTTATCCCCGCTCCATTTCCAAACTATAATTTAAGTAATGATTTTTTTTAAAAAATCCTCTAAAGGGTTATTAAATACTTCTCAGAAAAAGGACTCTCTAGTTAGTTCAGGTTGAGATACACTGATATCCACACAGGACTTAGAAGCCTGCAGGACTTCACAGAGTTTTTAATAGACTAGTGTTCCTTGACAAACATAAAATAGGAAAGATAGCTAAAGAAATGCTGTTGGCGGTCTATGCTTAGCTATTGGTAACTTCAAGAATGAGCATTACCCCGTACATAGGCATGCCTTATGCTAAATGCACTTCCGTGTGACAGGAATTACTCTCAGTGGCATTATCCAGGCTACATGAAAATACAAGACATTCTAGAGCTTTCCTGATGCCCATTGACTCCAAGGCTGCAATCATTCCCTCTGCCATGGGAAACGGTAGGGAGAGGTGAACGAACAGATGGACAGAAATCTCTAATCTGTGCTCTAGCGACTGCCATTCTGTGAACGGTTGCATCCTAATAAAGTGCTCAGAAGACTTCAGCCTCCATCTGCTCTTAATAAAAATAAATGAGGCTCTAAAGGAAGCACAAGCTTTCAGAGTTCCTTGGTGAACCCCTTCAACACCACCGGGGCAAAAGGATGGGTTGATGGAAGATGGTTCCTTCTAAGTTATCACAGCCACCCCTCCCCCCGTCATGGAGGCCCTGGCCTCCGCTCCCAGGTCCAACAGCAGTACTTCCCTTTCCTGGCTATTTATCATGAGAAATTATCATGCGTGGACAGCCTTAATAGTCTCTCAGCCCCATTGTTCCACAGCAAGTAATGAAATTAGATTAGTGCTGCTCAGTTTAGTGAGCAGGGGCTTTATGATTCTCTTATGTTTGGGGAAATAAATGTTTATGAGACTCTGCTGACTGACAGTCCACGGTGCGACACAGCTGCCAGGAATCGTGTTCATACTTTGCCTCCATCGCGACATTTTGATTGCTCACCCCCTTCCCTCCCCGGGCAGAAACAAAATACAAGGAAAAAACAAAATACAAGAACTGGCTAACTTCTTCATTATGCCAGGTTAGACATTTGGGACAGAAGGGTCGAACGTCTTTAGAGAAGAATCAGAAATTGCCATTGTGTACAATGCCTTAGGATAATTGGTAAGCTGTAACCAACAAGAAGGGAATTAAGGCAGAAAGAATTTCAAAAGGAAACAATTTCATTAGGCACAGGGGGGCTATCTTCTCTGAGTAGGACAATCATTAAGTGTGATTTTTACAGACTTTAGAAAACAATGTTTGAATTTAATACTAAAATATGCTTTGCATCCTCATTTTAGCAGTACATAGACTAAATTGGAACCAGGGATCCTGCACAAAGAAACCAGACAAACCCTATAAGCATCCCATAGTAATATATGTATATTATATAATTATATAATATATACTATATAATTACATATAATATATGATATATATTTCTCTTTTTTCCCAATATATGTGCACACATGGACAAAGCATTGCATTGGCACACTCTTTAGAAGTAGCATGTACTGAAGATAACATGTGCAAGGTACGCCGTAGTAAACTGGCAATTCTGTCTCCATATTGGGGTTCAAATTCCCTTTCAGAAGGCAGAAGATAGCAAATATTTCATAATCAAGAATGCAACTGGAGCCCTCTTCCTCCATTCACAAAGTATGTACTGACACAGACTCCATGTGATGCCCTGGGGACCTGGGCACACAGCCACAAACAACATGATTCTTTATTTGTGCGGGTTTCTGTGGTATCCAATTCTCTATTATCTATGGTCTAGTTACCACTTCATATAAAATATCCATCTACATCTATGCACTCGTGCCGTGGAAGCAGGCACAGGAGAATAAAACACACAAACATACCCATCCTGACACCTGAGGAAATCATTCTTTAATCTCAAAACTTATCTGTGGAAAATAAAAAATAAAAAAAAAGAACTGAGATGGTCAAAGGAAAGTTCATGTTTACCCGGAGGTACTAATGCATCCACTTGGCAAGTCAAGGACCCAGGTAGAAGGCCCCAATTTTTAAGGTCTCGCTGATTTTAAATAGTTTGGTATAACCACTGGAATCCTAACTGGAATAACACATGAATTTCATGAGCTGACATGAAGACAAGAAGAAATAAGGGAAGGGAGATAGAAAATGCTTGTGAACTAGCTTGCACACATTTTGATCTGTTTGAAGCTGACTTGGATTGTAAATCAGAGAGAGGGAACTGAGAACAAACAGAAAACAGCCAAAAACTCCAGTACAGCAATGACTGGGAAGAATTTTAGACCGAGTGAAAGATGACGTCCCGCCACATTGTCCCTTGTCATCCTATATCTGGAAAGCAAACAGAGATGATGAGCTCAACACAGATCAGGGATGAACTATAAGGAAGGACGGTGGGGGAGGTGGTGAGCATTCTGAGATGTAGTCAGGCTTCCTGAGCTGGGATCCCGAACCTCCCACCCAGCTCACATTCCTCTTCCAGCAGCACTGAGACCAAAGCCCATTTCTCAGAACCTCTTAGGTGGCCCTGGGGAAGGTTTGAGATTTGATGCTAAGGAAGGAGGAAGGACAGATGGTACACAGAAGATAAGGTTTGAACATCAGCTTGGTCCCCGTGGGTACCCAGATCTACAGGATCCATTCCTCTTTGAGGAGAGAGTGTTCAAAATAAAACACTCGTGGTCCTTGCTGAAATCCTGACACAAACTCAGGTATCTCCTCTGAGTTCTTAACCCAAAGAAACAAAGTAGGATTGACATTCAATGGATGTGAGTTGCCTTTTTCACCAGACCACTTTGAGACTGGACAATTTACCAGTGCTAGTTTCCTACATGAAGAACAGTATAGGGGAAAAAAATCCTCTATTTTTATATCTTTACAACTCAAGGATGTGTTTTACCTTATTTGTTCAGTGCTTTGTAAATACAGAGTAAGTTCTACATCTAATATTACAATTAACTGGCTACTGTATTGTACATTGAATACTTCAAAAGAATGGAGATTCAGATTCTAATTTACATCTTAGGTGATCACAAGCAGCTCACCTACTTTTGCAAAATTTGAGATTCCCCAGGCCTAAAATGAATAGATGACCTTCTGGAAACAAAAACTAGAAGAGGGGAGAGTGTAGTCAAGAATTCAATGGATATGTTAGAAACAATCACAAGAAAGAAAAAAAAAACATTTCCAAAATTAAGAAGCACAAGGATAGTGCCCAGACCCTAAACTGCAGTTCTAGAACATGAACATGGACACACACACACACACACACACACACACACACACACACACACACACACACACACACACACACACACACACAAGCTATGATAAGGCATTCATGAGAATTAAAAAAAAACATTTTGCGAAAATCATACTGTACTAGGTAAAAGCTTGGACGTGGAATCAGACAAGTCACCCAGTAAGGCGGGATAAGCAGGATTTTATTTAATTTCCCTACAATATAGTGTCTTATCCCTAAAAGAAGTTCAATAATATCAGAGGTATCATGTCAATATAGAGATTAGAAGGCAAGTATATTAAACCTCCCAGATTACCACTTCTCTCATAATAAACCCTTGACAAATGGTCAGTAATTGATGGGATCCTTTGAGTTTGCATTCTATTGATTTCTGCCAACTTCTATAATGTGTAAACCAAAGGTAGGATATATATATATTTTTTTTAAGTCCCTAGAACATTGAGGATAATGTTTCCTACAGCATGGATGTAGGTAATTTGAAATAGCTGAGATAGCAGAGCATGAAAATTGGAAGTTAAATTCTTGGCAGAATTGGTGTGAGGGCCTAATTATAAGTTCTTCAGTGACACACACGCTTGGAAGGGAAGAGGAAGAAAAGCAAGCTCTGCTTACGCTTGATAGCAGGCTTCTGCCCTGAGATCCCCTCAGCCATCCGAAGCTGGCATTTACTTGTAAATAGTTAAATCGTAGCACAGAGAAAAGTGAAATCCCTATGAAGTTTTGTGTTGCAGAAATCATCCAGCTGTGAAAAATACCACAAAACTGTGAATTTAACATGTTGATTATGCTCCCGTTATGATGCTTAAAAAAGTCTATTTTCTAATAAATATATGTGCCAGTAAGCAGAGCCCTATGGTCATTTGTGGATGTGTAATGACAGTCTTGCATTGGATTTCCTAACTCCAGTCCTCAGGGATGACCTGGGACATTACATTCCCTGAGATGCAGATACTGCTAACAAATATGTACATTTACAAGAGAAGCCATAAGGAACTACCTGGCTGTGAATACAGAATGAATTAGAGAAGACTGAACATACATGGTGACCTGAGGAAATGCATTTCTTGGTTTTTGTTGTTGTTGTTTGTTTGTTTGTTTTGGTCATGGGCTTGAACTCTGGGCCTTGCACTGTCCCTCAGCTCTTCGCTCAAGGCGAGCACTCTAGCACTTGAGCCACAGCACCACTTCCAGTTTTCTAGCTGTTAATTAGGAATAAGAGTCTCATGGACTTTCCTGCCTGGAGTGGCTTTGAACCGAGATCCTCAGATCTCAGTCTCCTGAGTAGCTAGGATTACAGGTGTGAGCCACTGGCTCCCAGCTAGGAAATGCATTTCTTATCACTCAGTTTTGTATCATTTTTGGTGGATATGACCCCTTAATATTTAAGCAACACTAACCTGGGAATATAACAGATAGGATCTCTACCCCTAGCTTTGCTGTATACCACCTGCATATAGCTCATAAGGAAGTTCCATGCAAATCAGTTTTCTCACTTATAAAATGATAAGTTTGTTGGGAATGTCAAAGTAGATTGCATAAGACATGTGCTCTGGCAGTTCTGCAACCAAGAAAACAACTAATAAATGATCATGATTATTCTTAATAATTCTTGCTAGAATTCTGTTAGTGTTCTCCTAGTATTCTGTTGGTAACTGCTAGTATTCTGACTAAAACCATTATGAATGTGACCCTGTTGGCCTTAGAGCAAAAGCTAAAATGAGCAAAATTGAAGCTAGCACCATGGCAGATGTTAAGAGGTCTTCGAGACCAAATGTTGTCTTTGGAAACATTAACTCACAGTAAACCAAAGAATGCTTGAACAAAAAGTAAGAGTGGATCCTATTCAATTAACCTCATATGGTACCCATTGAAATGAACACCTCCTTCTGCAAGAAGATTGGATAAAGTATTTTGTGGTCTATATGAATACATACCAATAAATGGGAGGCCAGTCACATAAATGTGAAATCCAACATTAAGTAATTCCACAGGGACTGGGGCCTACTAGATTCTGGATTATTGCAAGTGACGAATGATTTAATATTCACACCCACACACTGTGTGGGTAGCTTGGGGCTTCTCATCACTAAGGCTGAACTTTGCAATTTAGAAATTCTGAAGCATTTTATCTGCAGGTCCTCAGGCTATTTCTGAGTGATCTTGATAGTGACTTGATTTTGTCCTTCATACTGATGTTACTTACTAAATACAAGTCTATTTATACTGGCCTCTGGTCCCTTGTTATTGGTCTCTAATGAAAAAGCTCGAGTGAAAAGATAAATCAATTACATTACTAAGCACATTGCTGGATTCTATGTGCATTTCTTCCCCATGAATTAAAAAGTATGATGATTTTAGAGCTTGCCACAATTCTCTTATATATAGTAGACCAGAGACAATTTGAAGAACAAACTACTAGACTACTTAGGCAGAAGTCAAATAGAGAAAATAGATTGAGGGTAAATGGCCCATGCAGTAATGAAGATTTAGGAGGTTGCTACAAATCAAACACTTAGGGCTAGAACAAGTCTAATATTTCACCTATTTTACTAAGGAAAAAAATTAAGAGTTGAAACATAAACCATTCTGTTAGTATGGCGATAGACTACTTACTTATTACATTTGTGTGGGGAAAATATCTGTTAGCCCCAAATGAATTGTAAATTCTGGGAAAACTATTTTGGAGATGCTGGAAAACCTTAGTGTTATATTTTGAATACCCTGCAGTTTCTTCAATTAAAATGAGTAACACATTCTCCATACTCTTCATGGTTTCCCTCTCCTACTCCTTTAAAATTCCTTACAATTCATTTGTTCTCTGCAAAACTTAGTGGGTCACATGACACTAAGTCAGCTTTATCGTATGCTCAGCATTACTTATTTAAAAGAATGGAATTAGCTACCACCCTTTTCAATGCACTCAACATTTAGTAGTAAATGTCCAGGTTTGAAAGACAACTTAGTTTGAAAAACAGTATCTTTGTAAATATAATTGACCTAAATAAACTTTTAGATCTAATTTATATATCATTCAGAAACCTTTTAATTACAAATGAGAAAGATAAATATCTTGTCCAGGTCTGGCTAAGAACACAGGTAAGTGATAAAAGCTAGAGTTTGTAATATGGGATTTGCGATTTCCTTCTAGTCTTTTCTTCCATCTCCTTCCTGTGTGAGCTATGCTAGCTGATGAAACACTCATTGCCCAAAACCAGGTTCTTTCTCCAGGGTAAGTTTCATCAGGTCCCTAAGGCCAGCATTCCCATGATTCTTGTCCAACATATGTTCTATCATGTTAAAGGTCTAAGAGTAAGTAATTTTGTATGTGTGTGGGCTGGTACCAGGGCTTGAACTCAGGGCCTGGGTACTATCTGTTAGGTTTTTCACTCAAGGATGGTGCTCTACCACTAGATATCTCTAATTCTGGCTTTTGGGTGGTTAATTGGAGATAAAAATCTCATGGACTTTCTTGCCCAGGTTGGCTTTGAACAATGATCTTCATATCTTAGCTTCCTGGAAGTAATTTTTTTAATGTTATCAACTTCTGACTGCTTCCTAATGTTCTCTGAAAGCAACTGCCTTATAGTCTTGCTTGTTACTTCCAAGATTCTCTAGTAATGATTAACTGCTTACATACAATTCTGTTGTGTTCTGTGTGGCTCATTGTCAGTATAATCTTTTGTAACTTTTGACGTTTTCAAAAGAGCCTCCATTCAGGTATTACACATCCAAATGGGTCCAATCAATATCTAAATTGCTGAAGTGACAAGGGAACATAGAAACTTGTTTGTGAATAAACATGATAATTAATGACAATCAATGAGACAGTTCAGTCAAGTAATTCTTATGAGTATAGCTTTTACTAATAAGCATTTGTCAAACCGTATTTCTCAGCAAAACCTAGTTTGCTTTAGGGAGATATTAGCAACCCAGTTTTAACAAAACCATTGTCAAGAAAAAAAGCAAACATAACATATGTTTATACAGAAATGCAAGGAAATAGTTCTTGCTTCAAAATGTAACTAAAGAATGATGGACAGAGGTATTAATACATGTCCATCTTCACATATATCAGTCATCCTCTCAGAGGAAAAATAAATCCCTTTTACTTTGCTCTTGTTTCTCTGAGGGTTGAACTTAGGCTCTTAAGTTTTAGCTTGCCTTTTTTGCTCAAGGGTGAGGTTCTATCATTTGAGCCACACAATCTGTGTGTGTGTGTGTGTGTGTGTGTGTGTGTGTGTGTGTGTGTGTGTGTGTGTGGTACATGTGTATATGTACACACCAGTCCTGGGGCTTAAACTCAGGGTCTCAACATTCTCCCTGAGTTTTTTGCGCTAAGGATAGCACTCTACCACTTGAGCCACAGCTCTGCTTCTGGATTTTTAGTAGTTAATTGGAGATATGAGTCTCATGGGCTCTTCTTCCTAGGCTGGCTTCGAGCTGCAATCCTCAGAGCTCAGTTTTCTTGAGTAGCTACAATTATAGGTGTGAGCAATGGACACCTGGCTTACTTCTGGCTTTTTGCTAGTTAATTGGAGGAAAGAGTCTCTCAGATTTGTCTGACTGGACTGGCTTCAAACTAAGAGCAGCTAGAAGTAACTAGGCTCCTCTGTTCTTTTTAAATCACCAAAGCAACATAAACACCAGTTTTTAGACATTATAATATAAATATTTACAGCTCCCAGAGTTTGGAGTTATAAAATACTAATAAAAATACTCCAAAGTAATGATGGCACAGAAACAAACTCCCTGTGATAAATTGCTCTGATTTTAATTGGATTTAATTAGAAATCAGCAACAAACTGAAGTGAAATTATCCATGAATTGTTTACAATTTTCCATAATGAAAGATACATCTTTAAAAGTCATCTATTTTTCTTCTAATAGATATTTTCCATAAGAATGAATCCCAGCGACTTGATCAACGTCCTTTTAGTAAAGACTTATATCTCTGCATTTATAACTTTTTTCTAGTCAATACTTTTAAGAAACAATTTGTCTTTTATATTTCTAATATTAAATCAGGATTTTTACATCTGAATAATTAGATTTAGTAAAGTGAATCTTGACTAATATTAAACATAAGGAGAGAACTCTGTCAGGCCAAATGCATTTTTCAATTTTCTTCTACAGTAAAGTGATGACTGATAATTACTATGCTAATTATTCAAAGGCAATAAAGGTTTTCTTCTAACTCCATTTTCATCTCTTCAAGAATTGGTATTTTTCTGTAAACTTGCCTTTTAGTTCTCATCCATAAGTGACTCTGTTCAATAGACATACTCTCAAGAATAAAACATGGAAATGAATTCTGTCCAGAAAGTTGACCAGGGCTCAGAGAGTATATACAAATTATTCTTACAGCTCACAATAACCCAGAGATGTTTTGTTTCCCTTCCCCCTCTGTACAGTATTTTCACAATATAAAAAAGAACAAAAAAAAATAACCCGGAGATGTTGGTAATGTTATCCCTCTGGAAATAAAGCTCAGTTTAGATAAATAAGCTGTTTAAACACAAACAGAAGCTGGGCACAGATGGCTCATGCCTGTAATCCAAGCTATTCAGGAGGCTGACATCTGAGGATCAAAGTTCTAAGCCAGCCCAGGCAGGAAACTCAGTGAGATGCTTTTCTCTAATAAACTATTCAAAAAAGCTGGAAGTAGTGCTGTGGCTCAAGTAGTAGAGCACTCACCTTGAGCACAAAAGCAGCTCATGGTCAGCCCTTAGACCCAGAGTTCAAGCCCCAAGATCAGCAGAAAAACAAAGAAAGACAGAAAGACTGATGGAAAGATGGAAAGACAGAAAGGAAAGGAAAAGAAAGGAAAGGAGAGGAGAAAAGAGGAAAGGAAAGGAGAGGGGGAGGGGGAGCGGGGGAGGGGGAAGGAAAAGAGGAGGGGGAAAAGGGGGAGGAGGAGGAAGAGGAGGAAGAGCACACAAGTATGTATGCAGAAAAGAGGGTAAGATGTGCAGGCCCAGTTTCTCCCTCAGAAGTCATGGGGTACACTGTGTGAGGAGTGGCTAGACATCAGGACACACGAAATGTCGAAGGAGTGTAAGATAAGCTTTCCCAGGTGCTAGTCAACAAAGTCCTCACTGAACCTCTGAGAAATGCAATTTGCTCTGGTCTTCCTGCCAGTAAATGATAAATTCCAACTCAGTGTCCGCCATATCTAAAGTCTGTGTTTACAGAATGCCATCTAATGCTTACCCCTTTACCCTGTCCATTATGAGATTGGCGATCAATATTGTAGACTCTACACTGATGAATATGAACAGAGATCCTCTTAGGTTTGAATAGGCACTGCACGATTACTAACTTAAGCACTCAGATGTGAGCACAAGTGATAATACCAACACCAACAACTAGCACTGAGGTTGTAGTCGTTACCCTTGGTTGTGATTTTTAGAGTAGGAATTTTCTGCCTACCAAAGATGAATGAATGTACTTGTGGTACGAATGAATAAATCTTTGCTAAGAATTAGTTGAGTAGCCAGGTGCTGGTTACTCATGCCTGTAATCCTAGTTAATTAAGAGATTCAGATCTGGATGGTCCCAGTTGGAAGCCAATCTGGTAGGGCAAAAAGACTGTGAGAACCCATCTCCAAAATAACCAGCAACAAGCTAGGCTGGAGGCATGGCTCAAGTGAGAGTAGCAGCTGAGCAAGTAAAGAGCAAATCAGCCAAGCAAGCACAAGCCCCGAGTTCAAACCCTGATGACAATTCATTTAGTTGGGTAAATGAGAAATGGCTGATTTGGTTCTGTGCTGAGATTGTTAAGATAGAGCATCTTAAATGTTCTGCAGAAAAGTACATTTAAAAAAAAAAAAACCAAACTCCATTTCTGAAAGGCAATTTGGTGCAACACTATAAAATTAAATGACCAGGAAAATAAACTAAAAATAAAATTGTCCAAACAGAAGCTCTCTTTTCCTTACTCTCATATTTGTTAAATATCTAATCACCTATCAGTTTGGTTTATGCCTTCAAATCTTTTTCCATTATGTAACATCTCTTCCATAGACCAGAAATAAATAAAATAAAATAAACAGCAGTGGTGGTGGCGGTGGTGATGGTGTGTGTGTGTGTGTGCTGACTTTGGTTCACGTACTAAGGAAAAATGGGACCAACTCTATGGTTGTAACATCCCTGCCACAGACACTAACTTGTTTTGAATTTCTTACTAGCTCAGTCATTTGTGGTACAAGCCTAAGACAGGAAGAAATTAGCTCCTCTATTAGCAGCCACATATGCTGTGGTCTGCAACTCCAAAGAGAGTGCACCCAGGAAGATGGCTTACATATACCAGAACAAAGATAAATGAATGGGATGCTTCTTTTAATGTGATAACAGGTCTGAATGACATGCACACCTCTTTCCCTGAAGGATAGAGCTTTTGAAGACCAGGCACCTGTAAGAGCAAATTAAAAATTTCCTGTTTTATACACTCCTTTGAGCCTTCAGAGATTAATCTTGAGTCACTTTCTGTTTGCATTGCACGTTGGATTTGCTTTGACATGCAAATGTAACGCCAGCCGACTTTGCTTTTTTTTTTTTTTTTTTAATAAGTAGTGGTGGAAGAGCAGACTCTCATTCATTCTAATAGGAGCAACAGAAACTCAATCCCCCTCTGCCTCTTCCTCCTCCCCCTCTGCCTCTTCCTCCAATTTTTCTTCTCCAGACAAAGTTTGTAGTTAACATGCTTGTAGTTACCAGCCTTGAACTCTGCTGTCATTATATTCTGGGTCTGTGCAAAGAGTAGAATTTTATTTCTTAGCCTTGACATGAGTCTTGGCTAGAATTCTAACAGGAAAAGCTGTTTGGCTCATCTCCAATGGACCCCTACCTGTTTAATCCCTCTGGAGAAAATATAAATTTAAAATACAATTTTGTGACTTAGGAAACCTTATATTTTTTTGATACAGAATAATAGAGATACAAATCTTTTTGCTGATAACGAAAACTAAGTGTCCTGAGTCATATCTGAGGCTAGGTTTTTTTAAAAAAAAAAAAAAAAAACTAAGAAGAATTAGATAGGGTATTTTTTTTAATTCTTGGAAAGTGCTCATTGATTAAAAAAGAAAAATGAAAACAAAGCCAATTGAAATTGGGTTAAAATTGATTATCAAGCTCTTCAATTTCTGCTCATTGATTTTATAACTGTACACTATAATTACCCATAGGCAGGGTATGGGTAAGTTGTCCTCTATCATTAAGTAATTTTCTTAACTTATATCATCATTCCTTTCTCTCGATCCTCTTTTAATAACAGTATTCTGGTCCAAATTAATCTTGACAAGGCTATAATGAAGTACTCCACATAAAATCTGTTGCAAATTTAGGATATGAAGTACACAGAAGTCTGCCTTCTAATTATTATTGGCCATGAATAATATACAGCAAATAGCTAGTTTCAAAGACTTACACATGTAGGTCAGACTAGATTTTATGTCCGAGACAAGGAAGTTTCTGTTTTTCAGCTAGTCAAACTACTGAATTTGCGAAATGAAAGAATCTTGCTGAGAAGGCATTTAGCCCCTCCAACATTCAGGACATCTTTGAAATAGGAAAAAAGAAATTACAATTAAAGACTCCACTAAATTTCATACAAACACTTTGATTCATTTGAAAGGGAGAGCCCTGTGGTATTGTTCTATAGACTTCTGTTTTTAATCATGTAGCTTTACTTGCTGGATTTTTTTTTTTACTAAGGAATTATTAGGAACATGTACATTTTTTTTCTGTGTAGTCTTCATTCCTTGAAGTTTGCCCCCCCCCAAAATAATAAGAGTGATTTGGGTAAATGAAGGCTATAAGTCAATGGAAAACACTACCAAAATGTACACTTTATTTGCAATATCACATCTTTCTCATCAAAGCCTGTTCGCCCATTTCCTCGAGAGTCTTCTAAAGAGAAAAGAAAGAACATAAAGCAATTTATCCTGTGCCCCAAGCAGTCAGCCCCTTCCTTTCGCCTCTGGGTTTAAATCATAATAAAAGCATTGCTGTCCATCTGCACACTCTTCCAAGTTCATAGGGCCTGCTTCTATTTGGCAACCAACTTTCTTTTTGCAATACTGAGGACTGAACTCAAGGCCCTGTACTTGCCAGGCAGGAACGCTACCACTTGAGCGATACCTCTATAGCTTTTTGCTTTTGCATTAGTTAGTTTCAAGAGAGGGTCTTGGCCAGCCCAGGCTGCTATCTTCCTACTTGTGCTTTCTAAGTGCATACTTCTACATACCCAGCCAACTGGTTGAGATGGAGTCTAACAAAATTGCTTTTGCTCAGGCAGAGATGAAGTCATAGTTAACTACTTTTTATCTGGGCTGGAGTCTAACCACAAACCCTGCAATCTCTGCCTGCCAAGTAGCTAGTATTGCAGGCTTGAGTCACTGCACCTGGCTTCCTGTTTATTTTGTTTTGTCTTTTTATTTAAAAAAAAAACAAACAGGGTCACACAAGGTAGTCTTGAAATCAACATCTTCTCTCTCAGTCTCCAAAATTCTGAGATT
Organism: Dipodomys merriami; assembly: GCF_024711535.1. Lineage (NCBI taxonomy): Eukaryota > Metazoa > Chordata > Mammalia > Rodentia > Heteromyidae > Dipodomys > Dipodomys merriami. The sequence continues at coordinate 35,255,622 of NW_027202604.1, read as the reverse complement.
CTGGGTAGGTATCATAATGCCCAGCTTCCTCCACCCAATTTTATGTCTGGATTGGTCATGCTAGTGAAATTGCATAAATAACAAATGACAGTGTTCTGTTTAATAAAGGAGGGAATGATACCACAATAATTTGCGTTATGGTTCTGCAAACTAGTCTCTCAATTTAGATCAAGTTCACTGCTCTTTCCATACATCAAGCTGACAAACTATGTGTATATATATATATATATATATATATAAAAGAATATATTACATATATTTATATATATTCATCATAAATATCAATTAAGCTTACAAACTATATTTTATATATTAATATGACTAATTAATTTATATATTAACATAAAATTTATTCATATATAGTGTATCACATCATATATAACATACACACACACACACACACACACGCACTGTTGATTACTTCTCAGCAGACCTTACTATAAACTCTGTGTTATTACTATGTCTCGATTCTCTTATACACTGCCCCCAAACAGAAGACACTAAGAGTGGAGACTTATGGGACAGAGCAGCTGGCTGATCTGACGCCCTGGGCAGAATCAGGCCCATTCGGGCCAAGCAGTGTTCCACCAGGCTGAGCTGGCCACCTTTCCCGCTGTGATACTAACATGCGCTCCCTTGCCAGTCACAGAAGAGCTGGTTTGCCAACGGAAGCACAGGAACAACCGCGAAATCTCTACAATCGAAACCATGAGCAGTACCTTGTCAGAGGAGTTCAGGTAGCTTTAACCGCATCAGACAGCGGTGTCGGTCCTTTTCACAAGTCCAGGAAAGCTTCTCCAAGGAGATCTCAAGTTCCAAGTTTGAAAGCGGATCAGGAATCCATTTCATCAGCCTGGTTCTCCTCAAAATGGGTACATTTTGAAGTGAAGTACAGAATACTGACTGCACTCCTAGAATTCAGAGCTCCCTGGTGAATGCTCTGCCTCTGCTTTTTAGTATCTTAAAACTCCTGACTTTCCAATAACTCTTTATTCAGTAAGCTCAACTCTACCCCTGCTCCTCTCCTGGCATCTAACTTCTCTCAGGTCCCAGACCTTGATGTACATAGCAATCACCTGGGAAGGTTTAACCCCTCCCAGAGCTGGTCCTGGCTAAATCAGCACACCTGGGAGCAGTCACCCGGCACCGGGCTTGCCTACTAACCATCAGATGATTACCGTGCGCTGCTTACACCCCAGGGTTTCAATGAAACAGCCTTCAGGTAGCACTGGGCATTCCCAACATGGCAGAAGATGGAATGCACTCCCTTTTCTTTGAAAATGACCCCTGTGGTGATTGAGCTGTCCTGTCTGTGTAGGTCCTCCTCAGATCTACCCCTGGTGGCATTCCATCTCCAAGGGCAGCCTTTTCTAGAAGGCTCCCCAAAGAGCTCGCTGAGAATGAAACACAGCTGCTGACATTTCCCTCCAAGGCTGACTTTGTGCATGGTCTTGTAACCTAGCGGGACACTGTTCAATGTAATCAACACTTATTGAGCACATTTTGCTTGTCGTGTATCAAATTTTAATAATGGAGACTAGCATCACAACTCAGTGTATGCTCACTGGCGTTGTGAGCTTTGAAGCGAGGGTTTTCTTATCTTTATACGTTGACACTGACAGAGCAAATGCTGGTTGAATCAGACTCTAAATACCTTGTGAACTTTAATAACAAAACTCTAAGTTTAAAGATACAATTACAGTATACTGTGCATATGAATATTATATGTGAAGTGGAATTAACTTGGTATTCCAGAGTCAATGTTCATGTTTCAGGGCCTGACTAAAATTATAATTTATGTTTATTTATTCATTCATGTTCAACCAATAATTATTAAACATGTGTTCTTTCAGATACTAAGCTATGGAAAGAGATAAGGTAGTTCCAAGGGAATTTATTTGTTCTTTTCTTTCCAAGAAACATTTATTAAACACATGCTAGACACTGATTATTTTGCAAGGAATAAAACAGACCAAAGTTTCTACACTTTGAAAACACAATTACAAGTTAATTTTTTTTTCTTTTTTTTTTTTTAGGTATCAGCCTGGGTACTGTCTCTAAGTTTTTCTGCCAGGCAGGTACTCTACCACTTGAGCCACAGCTCTACTTCTGGCTTTTTGGTGGTTAATTGAATGTAAGAGTTTCACAGCCTTTCTAGTCCAGGCTAGCTTTGAACAGTGATCGTCAGATAACAGCCTTCTGAGTAACTAGGATTATATATGTGAGCCACCAACACCTAGCCCAAAATTACTTTTATACATTACCATGGGCATTTTCCCCAATGTAGGTAGAACCAACTACAATGTATAGAAACAAGACTAAGTTGGAATTTGCTAGCCCTTGTTAATTGTGATTCTAGATTTGGATTTTTCTGAAAAGACAGTGAGCAAAGGAACACTCTGGTATAACTCCAGGAGCTACCTGTCCTCCCATTGTCAAACAAACAATGCCCTTCTCATGGAGATGCACACCATGTGCATAAGAACATGTGTTTTTTGGCCCCTTGGGCAGAAACAATCTATTTCCCTATTTGCTCCCTATCCATCAAATTGAAGATGGGAAATGAGAAGACAACTTATAGAAATGCCAGGTCAGCAACTTTCCTAAATGTTCTATCATTTCTCCTGAAGGCAACACATTGTTCCATGCCATCTAGAGACTGTCTGAGACGTCAGACTGCTAGATGTTTGGGATTCATTTCTGTGTTGAAAATCTAGGGCTTAGCCACGTGCTGGTGGTCCACATCTGTAAACCTACCTACTCAAGAGGCTGAGACCTGAGCATCAGGGTTCAAAGCCAGTCTGGGAAGGAAAGGCTGTGAGATTCTTATGTCCACTAAACTACTAAAAACAAGTCATAAATGGAGCTGTGACTCAAGTGGTAGAGAACTAGCACTGAGCAAAAGAAGCTGAGAGACAGCACCCAGGCCTTAAATTCAAGCCCCAGGCCTGGCACCAAAACAAACAAACAAACAAAATTCTATTGTGTTGGTTATTCCAGGGCATTTCATACCACCTATTTTTATTATTCAGTTGAACATAGCTGATGGAAGGTTTTCAGCCTACAGCAAGAGAAACCCAGCTAGAAATATACTAACAAGAGAAAGCTTCATATTGCCGAAGAGAGATTAGAGAAAATCATCTGACTTTATCAAGGCTGGTAAATTTGCCAGATTAAAAATAACATACATTCTGGCTTAGCTTCTGCCCACTCTATCAGAGTGAAACCTTAGTCCTTATAGTAACAACGCTATAAACAAACAGGTATAAACAATAACATTTAACAGTGGGAGAGGAATGAAGAATGCATCTAGTACCAAAGTAATTTTTTTGGTGTGATACTATGGTTTGAATTCATGTCTTCCTGGGAGCTGTCTACCACGGGCATTAACATCTCTAGTACCCTTTTTCACTAGATAAGGTCTTAATAATATCCATGGAATAAATCCTGTTCCCCCATTTCCAGTGGGCTTGGGGCCTCCTGGATTCAGCTGAGCCAGTATATCCGTGTAACTTTGAGTCAAGTACACATTGCTGGTAACCTCGAGCTCACGTGTGGCCAGGGGCTACTTTACTCTAGTGAGAGTGCACACAGGCCCCATGCTGGACAGTATGCTGGTGCTGCTGCTGAGTCTGTAAACAGACTTTGCAAAAAGCATGACCTCCATGCTTACCATGACTCTTATTTGGTCTTCCCTAATCACAGATCAACTCATTTGGAACTGAGAACCTGCATCTGTGCACAGTGTACCTAACATCTAACGCAATTAGTTCTCGTGCACACTGTTCAAATGCAGTCTTCTAAATGATTTTTGATTTTTTGTTCTTGTTGTTTTTGCCCAGCTTGCTTTGATCTGTGATCTTGCCAATCTTAGTCTCCCAAGTAGCTAGGATTTCACGCACGAACCGCTAAAGCAACAACATTAAAGGGTGCAGAAACCATCACTCCTAAACTTCCTCTTTTACCTTTGCTAGAAGGGCCTCAGTTGGCTGAGGCTCAAAGCTGTAAGAACCGATGGGGCATGTGTGGATAAAGAGCCACTCTCTGGACTTCTCATTCCCGGGAAGCCAATGGCAGTAGAGACTTGGGGAGGTTGGTTCCTGAGTAAACTTAGTGTGCTAAGATCTAGGCGTAGGAGTGGATTGGCCTCGTGCAAAAGTCCTCGCCCTTTGATTTTGCTGGATAATTACTGGTGTCCTCTGAGGGAGAAGAGCTTTCAAAATACTGAGGTACAGGACCCAGAGATTCTGAGGTAATGAGCTGATATTATAGGGTGTGGCCCATGCCATTAGTGACAAACCCAGAAGACTACAGGACTTCCTCCCAGACCCAGACAATTGCCATACCACCTGTAATCTGGCTGCTGAAGGCTTGACCATTTTACATTGGAACGTTTTACAAAGAAGAAACAGAAAACGGCTGACCCCAGGGTAGATATTTCACAACTGCTCATTGAATGCTCATGGTCAAATATTACAGCAGCAAGCCTGTTTCTGAACAGTGATGAGGCAGATGGACCACATTCAAAGATGGAACTGTAATGCTCATACATGAAAAATGCTAGAACACCCGTCATAGGTGATTTCACCTGATCTCTGAAAGGGGACCATGGATAACTTTAGATGCTGCCACATTATTGTTTTAAGACCAATGTTGGGGTTCACCAACAACTCTTATCTCATGAGGCAGTCGGCCAAAAATGATTAGGAGAGAGGTTACAGAGTCAGCTTTCTTTACCCTTTGGCACTCTTGCAGAAGATGACTTTAAAAATCAAAGTTAATTGTTGACTCCTACCTGTAATTCTAACTACTGAAGAGATTGAGATCTCAGGATCATGGTTCAAAGCCAGCTGGTGCAGGGAAATTCTCTGAGACTGATCTCCAAAAAGCTGGAAGTGGCGGTATGGATTAGGTGGTAGAGCATTAGCCTTGAGTTCAAGCCCCAGGACTGGCACACACACACACACACACACACACACACACACACACACACGAGTCCAGGATGTTGTAGTCCTAGAGTTTGGATGGAAGCAGCCCCAAGCCCTCCGTCCTTCTTTCCCTCACCACTTCAAACCTATGGAGATCAGGGTTAGAGTAATGGTCCCACCTTGCTAAATGATTTGTGTCCTGTTTCTGAGTAGAGTAACAGTTTTCTTCAATCATACTTTTTCTCTACCTTTGCAGCCAAGATTTGTTTTGGCCCCCAGCAGTGGAATCATAGACCTTGTTACTTACTGCATTATTCTGATGGCATCTTAAAACTTTAATGATGTGGCTTCAGGAATTATGAAATTTCATAATATCCTACATTCATCTCAGAAAGCACATGTCGTTTGTATATAGTTTTCAATAATGAAGCCCTCACAATTTTCACAGGATATTTCATTTGTTAAAGAATGGATATATGTATTTCTCCTTTTAAAAGTTTAGTGTCCATTTATCATTTTCTGAGATTGCTTATAATTTTTTTCACAAGTTCCAAATTTAAATTTATTATGCCATTAGAAACACATGCATACAAAATGCTTTCTTGTCAGAATATGTAATAAGAGTTTTGTAATAGATAATACTCTTACCAAAGCAATAGCAAAAATAATACCATCAGAACTAATACTGCCCCTTTAAACAAAAGAGCATGTCAATGAAACTCATTGATGTTATAGAAATACACAATAATGATAAGGATAGTAATAATTCCCGGAGAAACTACTGTGTTCCAAAGATTATGCTAATTACGTGACAACCGTTATCTAAGTCTCTTGGGTAGAGTGAGGTTAATATTGTTGACAGAATTACATCTGTGATGGTTAATTTTAAATAACAACTTTCTTGGGCTATATCATTCCGTAGGGGAGGGTTAAACAGCAATGTAAATGTTGTCAGAACCTTGTTTGTATTTCATGTTTATATAATTAGACTTATTTAATCTAAAGAACACAGATTCCCACCCCCATCTAATCAGCTGAATATCTTTGGGATCAAAGGTAGAAGAAGGAATTCTGTTTCCAGATGACCTTTAGATTGCAACTATAATACCAACAACTCTTCCTGGGATTTTTACCCTACAAATTTTGGACTTGCCTGTTCCTCAGTCACATAAGATACTTTATTAAAACTAAATCTCTCTGTCCTTATATACATACTTTATTTGGTTCCATGGGAATCTTGAATAACAACAATAATGATAATATAGGTATTTTCTTCCCCAGGGCTGGTACTTGGTTGGAATTCAGGCTGGCTGTGGATTTTGAGCCACGCCTTCAACCCTGCTTTTTGCTGGTTATTCTGAAGACAGAATCTAAAGAACTTTTCTGCCTAGTGTGGCTTCAAACCTCAGTCCTCTAGATCTCAGCCTCCAGAGTGACTAGGATTACAGGTATGAGCCACTAGGGCCCTGGATAGACTCTATTTTTTTAATTTTTATTTTTGCCAATCCTGGGGCTTGAACTCTGGGCCTACCACTTGAACCACAGCTTCATTTCTGGCTTTTTTTATTGTGAAAATACTGTCATTTCTGGCTTTTTGAAGTTTGTTGGAGATAAGAGTCTCATAGACCTTCCTACCCAGGCTTGTCTTGAAACTTCAATCCTCAGGTCTCCCCGTCCTGAGGAGCTAGGATTGCAGGCATGAACCACCAGCACCCAGACAGACTCTATTTTTAATGCTTTCAGTTTAAGCACAATTCTTCTGTAGAATGCACTGGTATTTTTCTCCACCATCTGGGGTCTTTCCAGTGAGTGTTTTGCTACTCTAGATATGTGTTTGGATGAAGTACATGGGTTAAATACAAAGTTACATAAAGCAGTCAGAGGATGCAAAGGATAAATATGAATTAAACCAACAAGTCTCCCAAATTCATACCCTGTGTATGTCTGTACTTCTATGTGCACAAGTCCTATTTTTCAGCTTTGAAGACAGTTATGTTTAGATCCTTTACACACTGTAGTGTCAGACGAGGAAGGCTCAAGAGTATACTGATAAAAGATGTGTTTTTGTTCTCCACAATATACAAAGACAGTAGGCTATCCTATCTTATTGTGACACTTTGAAGGTATTAATCATTCTCTTCATCAAGAAAACTGTTTATGTGAGCCAAACACCAATAAAGGGTTCAATGACCCAGAGAAGCACTTGTCTTACCATCATGTAATTAATCAGACTGATGTAGTCTCTCTGAAATAATTAGTTTATAAATTGCTCAAATTAAAGTACCTATGGTGCAAATGAACCTTTTTGGCATAGAAGTGAAAACTTTCCACATGATAGATTCCTTTTATGCTGGTAGTGCTGAGGACTGAAACATGTTAGGCAAGTACTCTAGCTTCTCCCCAACCCCAAGTGCTGAATATTTCCCTTTAAAGTAAATACTTTCTAAATCTTATAGAAAAAAAGAGAAACTTCAGACACATTCCGAAGTATCTATATCTGATTTTTTTAAGTTCTGTTGTCACTTAATAAATTATATATCTCTCCCATCTCACAAGCCACGGCTAGATTCAAAGTATTCTCTATATATTTTTGGCCCAGTAAAATAAACCAACAGTATGATTTATGAATAACATAGTTGTTTTCTTAGTATTTGTATTTGAAGTGAAAGAAAAAAACCCTTCATCTTCGAGGCTTCTATTTTTTTTTCCAAGTTTATACATGACAAAAAATGTTTCAATAAAACATATCTTCTGCAAAGAAGCTTCACAGTAATTTTTTTAGTATATGAACAAATGTAAAAAGGTAATACATAAAACAATGAAATTTTTGAATAAATATTTCTTTGTGGCTGTACTATAAAGTAATTGCTACAATAAAATCTCACAGAAATTGTCAGTTTATATATCAGAACATGAAAGATATTTTCCCATTTATTTAATTATACAGAACAACATTTTTCATCACAGGAAGCAATGACATTTTCTCTATTTCTCAAGTTCTAAATGTACAAATGCAGTAAAGGACAATAAACATTTTGTTCAGACAATAAACAATAACATAGTGTTAGTTTGTATATCACAATAGTAGTAATATTAATAATAATAATAATAGAAATTAATTTTTAGAGTTAGGCCTAGGCAGTATTAAAAATGCTATACACACACTAATATTCACATGAGCTCTTTGAAATAGTTCCTTTTAAATTAACATAATTTATAAACTTGATTTAAAAGTGTATTTTTAGAGAAGTTTTATATTTACAGGGAAATAGTGGATACCAGAAATAGTTCCAATATCCCCAAATCCACTATGCTCAATCTTTTATTAACATTTTGCATTAATGCACTATGCTTGTTACAATTACTAGATCAATAATGATAAGTAACTATTAACTAAAGCCTCCCACTTCAATTGTATCTGGATTTTTACAGTTAGTAAGTTTCTTCTGCTTCTTGTTGTGCGATTGCTAATATATACATATATATGTATATTACAACTAATTAATTCTTTCATAGTTATTGGATACTATCTCTCATTTCTTTCCATTTCTTTTCCTTCCTGAATTTCAGATGAGCATTCATATTGACATAACCCCAAGCACACACATTCTTGAAAGGGGCTTTGATTTTTAGCATGTCTTTATTAAACTTTATTAAAGTTTTTAATCACTTCTATTATTTGCCTGTTCTAATTTTCTAGGTACTTTTCCATTAGAACTTTAGATAGAATAATTATAATTATTTCAAAAATCCTTGTCTAGTAATCCTAATAGCAATGCTTATCTTTTTCATATCTGGTTCTGATTTTTGCTTTGCCATGAGTATAAAGATTTTTTTGACATCACTTTATTTGTTGAAATCTGAGTACAATAGGAACTGAAGCCATTGAGGGAATTTTGCACTTTTTTCCTTTATCTACCAAGAGATGGGTGACGGTTAACTTTTGCTGTAGCTGTGAGTATTTATCTTCTTTTCCTTGTGTTTTCAGTGTTGCTGAGATTCCTTCTTTCAAGATGACTGCTCTCTCAGTTGTAATTCACCATATTAGCATGAATATATATTATTAGTATATAGTAATATGAATATGTTACTAGTAGTCATTTGCTATTGGCTTAAATGCAGAGTCTAGATCCTGTCCTTTAGCTTTTATGCTGTAAACTGGTGTTCTACCACTTGAGCCAAAGCTCCACTTCCAGCTTTTTGATGTTTAAGTGGCCAGTTTTGAACCACAGTCCTCAGATCTCAGCTTCCTGAGTAGCTGGGATTACAGGTGTGAGCCACTCTGTCTGGCTCTGACAGAAAATTGTTTTTAGTTTTTAATTTCTTTTTTATTGTCAAGGTGATGTACAGAGGGTTTACACTTACATAAGTAAGGTAATGAGTACATATCTTGTCAAACTTGTTACCCCTTCCCTCATTTTTCTCCTACTTTCCCTCCCTCCCACCTCCTACCCCACCCCCCAAGTTGTACAGATCATTTCCAACATATTGACTTGTGGATATTTCTGTTGCCTTGGTTTCCCCCTTGTCTTTGTTTTTAATGTACTATGTGATTGTTTTATGTCTTCTTCCCCCTATGGTATATCCCCTGTTGTCACTGTACTTGATTCTGGTACCCTGATATTGTATGCTTATTTGAATTAGGGAAGGGAAAGGGAACATAATTTTTAAATTCATATAAGAATACAAAGTAGCCAAGCACCAGTAGCTGACACATGTAATCCTAGCTGCTCAGGAGGCTGAGATCTAAGGACCATGGTTTGTAGACAGCCCAGTGAAAAAACTCTATGAGACTCTTATCTCTAATAAACTGCTCCGAAAAAGCTGGAAGTGACACTGTGCCGCTCAAGTGGTAGAGCACTAGCCTTGAGCACCAAGAGGCTCAGGAGCAGCACCCAGGCCCTGAGTTCAAGCCCCAGGACCAGTTAAAAAATATATAAGAATAGCAAGGATGGGGCTGGGAAGGTGGCTCAGTGGTAGAGCACTTGCCTTGCAAGCATGAGGCCCTGGGTTCGATTCCTCAGCACCACATAAGCAAAAAGAAGAAAGCCAGAAGTGGTGCTGTGGCTCAAGTGGTGAGTGCTAGCCTTGAGCTGAAGAGCTGAGGGACAGCGCCCAGGCCCAGAGTTCAGGCCCATGACCGGACCCCCCCCCCAAAAAAAAAAGAATAGCAAGGAAATATTAAGAAGAACAGGAAATGTTAAGAAGAAATCTTAAGGAGAACAAAAATAAAGAGACAAAAGTACAAGAATAACCAAAGAAATACTAAGATGAACAAGAACTAAGAATATCCAGAATGATAGTTAGGGTTCTGAAGCATGGTGCTATTTGCAAAGAGGAGAAGATACTTCTCTGTCACAATATGAAACTAGTGTCATGACCCAGCAAATAATAATCTCCAAGAAGACTTCTGTCTGTGTAAAATCAAACCACATAGTTCCTCTCGATCCACCTGCAACCTTCTTCTCACTTCAGTCAAGTTATTATGTCTTCTGCTCACTTACATTTTTCATACTACTGGAGTGGTTTAAAGAGTGGATATACAATTCTCATTTGAATTTAGACTTCAATGTTTCTCAAAAAGAATTCTCTCATTTTAGTGAATATTTTGGATCAGAGATTTATATGAAGCCAAAAGAATCAATCACATGAAAATATTGGACACTAAAGCCATTTCCTATAACAAGTCCTATAACAAAACAGTTAGATTGTTCTAAATTTGTGTTATTTCTAGGAACCCAGACTAGCTCAAACTCTAATTTCACAGCCACCAAGTTCAGTTAAATCATCAATCATTTTCTTATACAGTAGCATATAAAAGTATAAAGACATTGGTTAAAAAGTATCCTAATTTAAAATTCTTTGTTTTGACAATAGAAGATAAAACTAGATTGCAGGCATATGGAATGCATGTTGATGAATTTACTTTAACATCTGTATAAACATATTGGTGCTATTATATTCTGATTATAATTGTGCTTTACATTTGTCATAGGAGAAATGATGCAAATGTCTTGTAAAATCTGTGATTTATAAAGCTCGTGGAGAAGAGACAAGAAAGAGCAAAGACAAGTAACTTAAAAATCACCATTTTGCACTTGAATCCCCACAAAATGATGAGTGAGACTCTGTCCTCTGACAATTTTTTAGAATGATAATAGTCATTTAAATAGCTCAATACATGGGAAAAATCTGCATCGAGTTTAAGATCATGAATCAATAGGCTACAGTAGCATAAATAATTTAGACTATGGTTCTACCAGTATCTATGTCTAAACATAACATTTTAAATCTCAATGAATTGATGGATGATGATGCAGGTTAAGGTTTTAAAAGAGCCTATACTTATAACCAGTTTATCTAATTATCAAGTGAAAAATAATTAATACACCAGGTACCGCCGGTGGCTCATGCCTATAATCCTAGCTACTCAGGAGACTGAGAACTGAGGATAGTGGTTCAAAGCCAGCCTGGGAAGGAAAGTCCATAAGACTCATATCTTCAATTAACCACCAGAAAACCAGAAGTGGCACTGTGGCTCAAGGGTAATACACTAACCTTGAGCTGAAGAGCTCAGGGACTGGGCCCAGGCCCAGAGTTCAAGCCCTACCACCAACAAAAAAAAAAAAAAAAATCAAATGCTGCATATGATAAGAACCAAAAATAAACTACATTTTACAGTGAGAGCTTTGAAGAAGCCAGCCACATTGTTAAGTAGACTCAGAATACATCATAGAAGACAGTGACTTCAGAAGTATAATTGAGCATAAGTCATTTACATTTGTTAGACTTAGTTCCTCCTACCTCTGGAAGGGGATGGTGTAATAATGTAAATGTGCTTGTCTTGGTTGTTTTCAGAGGGCAGATCAGCTATCTAAAAACAAAGGAGAAAGGCAGATAAAGAGTTCTAAAATTACAAAAGAAAACAAAAAAGATTTTAAGAGGTTAAATCAAAATAAAAATCAACTGGTTGTTTTATTAACACATTATTACAACACTAGAGGTCCAAAATGTCTCAATACAGTGGTGAGAAGTTTCAATAATTACACTGGTGAAATAGTCACCATTTCTCTATCCACATTAAATAGCTTGTGCAAATTTCCATTTCACCAGAACTGGAAAGAACTTCTTCAATCTTTTGGTAAACTGAGGTTTCAAAGATAACCCCATGATCAAGTGAGACTGTGACAGTTTCACAGGTCTACTACTGAAGATCTCAGTGTCTGGCATAAAAGCATTGTCCAACAGATTGAACATTAAGAAGATAATGAAGACTATAAAAATCAATCAAGCTGGACTGTGCAAGTGCTGGTTATTTCCAAACGATGCCAATTTACTAGTAATTTAGTCAGAGGCTGACCTGGCCTAGGAATAGTCTAGGACGGATGATATTAGGCTGACAACTAATTTAAACTCTAAACTCTATATAGTAACTCACGTTGATAGCTCTTGCTTTGTCTGTTGGTCATGTGACCTTCTTCTGCCAATAGACTGTGAAGGAAGTAATGTGGATCATTTCTGGGCCTGTATGGTAAAGGAATACACATGTAGCTTTGCCACTGAACTTTTCTATGGGTTGCATTTTGCCATACAGGGTGAATCCTGAAAGAAACATATTAAAGATGATTCTGAGTCCCTGAGAATATGTCTATGACAATAGCAAACCTCAAACAAACACTATGTCAGTAGACTTTACGTAAGTAGGAAGACACCTAAGATGTATTCATGAATTATTTTTTCTTCTGTTGTAACATATGTCATAACTGTAAATGAGAGTTTTGATCTGATTTTCTACAACCATACAGCTACACATCTGCTTCTGAGATCCTTAATCTGTGTTGAACATACATTGAAATCCCCAATGCCAGTGTAAACTAGAGATAGACCTGCATAGGAAACTCCACGGTTGACACCTCCCTATGGAGAAATCTCTGGGACATATATTCTAAATATTTGAGTAATTCTTGAAGATTGCATGTGCTGAGTTTTAGGCAAGTTCTAAGTGGAATAAATTCAGGTTAGAATCCATAAGATAGTGAGGGTATCATCATTTTTGGAAAGTGAATGAGTGAACATGAAGAAAAGACATCTCTTTATATCTTTCATATTCTCATTTGAATGTTAGTTTCCTGAATATTAGTCTTTAAACAATATTATCAAGTTATTTCTTTTCAAAGTGATTTCAATAAAGTACCTCCTTGAGAAATTATTCAAAGAGCCTCAAGATTCTGTGGGTTTCCTCACCTTTTGTACTTTCCAACTTTGCTTTTGTAGATACAATGAAATAAAAGTCAAAATTCCTACTTGTTTCCTCTACTTAATTTGTTGCAAAAGCAATATTCACACTAGATGATAATCAAGAATGGACAATGATGTATTCCGAATCAAATGCTTTTCTTTCAGAAACACCCGCACAACTGGGAAATTATCAGATTTCTTGATATGACCTATTTCACACTATAAATCATGTAAAAGAATTTTTATCCACTGGAGTTCATCTTATAATAATCTAACAAAAGAAGAATGCAGGGAGAGCAAAAGTTAGGAGTGTCACTTTTAATTAGGAACCTGATTAGGGCTCTGATTAAAATATATATTGATTTAACAATACACAAGTAGAATAAAAGAGCTGGCCTCCATCCCTTCTCTAAAGAGTTAAACAATTACCACTTGCTCAAATTGGTTCTGAGGAAAACATGAAACATGCACATCATTTGCATTTAATTGATCTTTACAGAATGAAAAAAACACTATCCCAGTAATAAAATGATTAAGAAACCAAACCTCTTTCACCATTTGACAAGCAGTAACTTGGCATTATTCATTTTGTCGCTACCTCTCCCCCCCTCCAACTCCTTCTGCTACATTCAGCAGGCCTGGTATCAATACAATGGTCTGACAATAAGTATTGTGATTGTAGAAATGGAGGTCTGAGCAAGGTAACTTTTCTTTCCTATTGTGAAGAAAAGAATAACTATAGCAGAGAAGGGAAAATAAGGCTGATCTACCAGCCTTGGCCATTCTGCCATCCAAGTTTAGCATCACAGTACTGGATCCGTAGCGTTCCAGGCCATTCATTTTCTTCCCCTCCCCGCTGTTCTTCCCTCCTCTCCTTTCCTTTCTCCTCTCTTGTTCACTCTTCTCTTCTTCCCTCCCTCTCCTCCTCCCTCTCCACTCTGTCTTCTCTCCTCTTTTTGCTTGCTTGCTTGCTTTCTCCCTTTTCTCTCTTTCCATTTAGAGCTTCTGTGTCTTGTTACTGAGAAAAGGGGCAAAAGACGAAAGCCCTAGGACAGAAATGTAGTTTGCAAGGTAGTGACATATTGTGGCTGATCTGGTAACCTCTTTGAGGAGCAACAAAACACAACAACTCCTCATGGAGCCTGAGGAGAAAGATAACGAGTAGACAGGGAAGCGAGAAAGAAAAAGAGACACATCTGTACACTGACCCCAAAGCATTAGTGGCACATCCTGCCTCGCTCAACTAAGACCTCGCTGCCTGGAGTAGCCCACCTACGATGCTGGTTGGGAAAAATCAACACCTGCAACTCAAGTGTTTGCCCCTGTATCTCTTATTTGCACAGCATGCCAGCAACTACTGCTTGTTTTAGTCTGCTTGCCATACTTTAATACGATGCCCCCTGTTCCATGGTAGCCGTCGCCTAGAATCTTTCATTGTACCTGAGCCTTAGTTTCCATGGAGATGACCACCTGTCCCTTTCCAGACTCTTCTCCCCAAGACACCACAAAATGAGCTTTGTGAGCCACATCAGGTCTTCTCAAACCATCTGTGGCCATGGGTCTTTTCTTTTCCCCTTATTTACAGATCACTGCACATTCCAATTATGTGGCCTTCTCCGTGTGACTTTCCCTAGTGAACACCACACAGGGCCCAACATGAAAGTGGCTCTGTCTTCCTGTTTAATGATTTGAGTCAATTAATCGTGTGCTTTGGGTGTTGCAGAACTGTCAGTCGCATTGCTATGGAAGTTCCTGAACAATTAGTCTCATTTTTTAAATTAACCCCTTTTGGGGCCATTAAGAAAACATTTACTTACTAGCTACAGTTCACTAACCATACTTCGATTCACTGTTTTAACATGACCTATATTTTTACTGAAATCACTAAAAAAGAGCACCAAAGCTAATTTAAAATAATTGAAACCACACATTTTGCTGAAAACTTTATTTTTTTGTGTGTGGTTTTTTTAAATAATAGGGTAATAGATAAAAAGCTATGTCTTTTTTTTCTAAATGATTAAGATCTAGACATGGAGAGTTCAGGAGAACAAATAAGTTTTCTTTGCTTGAAACATTCTTCACAAGTCATTACTTGGCTGGAAGATAGAAATGTCTATATTGTAGTAAGCTATGATTGGGTATAGAAACTTAGGAGTTATACGTATCTATTCTCCTTCCTCCCAACTTGAATAAAATGCATTTCCAGTTCTAGTAGAGCATCCCCAAGATATTCATTGCATCTCTTAATTTGTACTACTCTCCGTGATGGTCCAAAACACTGCACATCTCATTTGTACTAACTCAGCCTCGTTCTGATTAAAAGTCATCCTGGTTTTCATGTGGTTTTCTGTCCAACATAATCTCCAATAAGCATCCATGCTTATTCTTTTGGAAATGAAAAGCAGATCTCATCTTTTTTCTGCTCAGAGTGTTTCTATTCCCTTGTTGGACTTAAAGGGTGAAACCCACAAATGACCTCTCAGCTCCTGTGGGACCCCGCTCATCTCCATCTCTCAAATGCTTCATCTCACCAACTCCTCTTCTACCATCACTTGTCTTAGTTCTTTCAAGGTCAGTTCTTTTCCTAATATTGACCTGACTATCTGGAATATTCTTTTCCATTCCAGCAAAATATGTTTCCTTAGAAAGGACTACAATTAGTTCCCCAGAATAAAATGGAATGTGCTGGAAACTTCTTTGATGAAGCTATGTACCATTCCATCATGGCACTGAACACATTAAGAAAAACCACAACATAGGGGGTAGGGTGTCCACAAATGAGGGGCAGAAGGGTGAACAAATGCAGTCATCATATTAAATATACATCATGCAAAACCTGAATTGCACAACTTGAGAGAAGGGAGGGGGAGGAGGAAAATAGGGGAAAACAATGGGAGGGATGATATTGATTAAGATGCACTGTACTCATAACCTGATTTATAGAAATGAGACCACTTGGTACAACTACTTGATAATTTTAAAAAAGAAAAAAACTAATTAGAATCAACAATAATAAAAAAATGAGATTGTACGTGAATGTGTCAGAGTAAAACAGGTTTTCAATGGTGTATATTTAAATGATTCTAAAGCAAATGTCTCTTTCCAGAGTTACTTTACATACATACTTTGCATGATTGTCAGTATATACACATGAATGTGTTTGTAAACTTTATGTGAGGCTCAGTATATGTATATATATGTGTGTGCATGACATGTGTCTGTATACTGATAAGGTCTTCCCTCCTATACTTGAATCTCCACATAGTCACACAAAAGTCTGCTCTCCAAACAAATCTTTAGAAATTTGATTTCACCATGTGACACCAAAGGAGGATATTCTTAGGAGAGGATAATAAGGGCTCAATAGCTATGTGCATATAAAATGATACTTATCAAAATGAGCTCCAAGAAATGCAAACGAGAAGGTTTGGGTTTTTTTTAATGTTACTTTTTGTAGCTTTTTCCCCCTGTTTTTCTCTTTTTGTCATTGTTTTTTATTTATGTATATTTTGCCTTATCTGTATGTTTATCTGATTTGGGGAGGAGGAGAAGCACAGAAATGGTGGGACCAAGGGTAAACTAATTCAGCAATGATGCCAACTAGACACTGTTGAAAATGAACTATACAATTTGTGAGGGAGAGGAGTTGGGAAGGAAAAAACTGGGAGAAAATAAGTGAGGGGTTGGCACTATTCAAAAAGAAATGTACTCAATACCTGATTTACATAATGCTAACCCTCTGTATATCACTTTTACAATAATTTTTTTAAATCAACCATGTACGTTCATGAAAAGTTTTGGAATAAGTGCCTGATCAGCAATTAGAAATTAAAGCTTAATCAAATGAGAATAGGATGCAGTTCTACTAGAGGACTTACAAAATACTTGTTGAATCTTTTGAGGATATATTGGACGTTCAATGTTCTCTACTTAGAGGATAATAAACAAAGGCTGTAAGAGACCATAGAATGGCAAAGGGTCATTTTGTATAGAGCTCAGGGAACTGTGGGGAATATGAATAAAGAGAGGGTGAAAGGTTAGCAGAAGAGAGATCCTGAGTGACTCAGGAAGTTAAATCGTGCCACAACTGAACTCAAATGGTCCCAACTCGCCCATTTACATACAATAATACTTGTTGTATGGCTTTATAGACATAATATAATCCCAAATCAAAATGAAAGATAAAGAAAATGAGGTCAGTGAGATTGAAAATAACACATAATAAAAGAAAATTGCATCTTCTTGCAAAACAGCTGGCATGCCAACATTTACAAATCTACTAGGCCCAGCAATGTTGTAAAGCAGACATGGCACCTTACAGTTACCTATGAACCATGCCAGCATGGTTGGCGTGAAGAAATGGGATAGAATTTGTTTATCCATGGAAATTTGTTGCAAGAAAATAGTGAAAAATTATAGAGAAGAATCAAATCAAAACTCAGATATGTGGCAACTCCAGGATGAAGAGAAAGACAGAAAGGACTAATTTCCTTTCAACTTCTGCTTGACAAAAGATTTATTCAGGATCAAAAGGCCAAATAATCAGTGTCAGCCATGCAGTGAAAGTGGTTATCAGAGTTTTCAGATTCATATCTCAGGGAATGGATTTTCATATTCAATTGCTACGCTGTAGCAGCATCTTTTTTTCCCAGCATCTTTTGTTTTCTAGAAAATCTTATCATTGTATAGCCCAGACTATTCCTTGAATTCAGCCTCCTGAGTAGTGGGATTATAGGTATGTGCTACCCTACCTGGCTTCATCATTCTTGAAAGTCAATAAATACCTACACTGGCAGTATCCCAGATCAAGATTCAGTGATCTCAAGACTGGGACAAATGTCTTGATTCTCTCACGGTTCTCCCTCTCTAACTTCTAGTGACCTTTCATCAGTGTCTCTTTCTGCTGGCCCTAGGATACAGTCCAAGCTCTTTGGCCTGACCTTAAAATTCTCTTAGGGATCTGGCCTCTGCTTCTCTCTCTAGTCTCCTACTTGTTCCTCCTTCATTTCTCAGTTTCCTCTCTAGCCAACCTGATAGGAATCCCTCTACTAGGGGTTGTATGTTTCCTATTCTTCAGGATAAGCTTAGACAAAGACCTTCCCAGAGCACCCAATGTCTAGTCCGTGTTCCTCCTCTGTGATCCCAAGACATCCATCACAGTCCATCCATTGCCACTTCTGACATGTCAGCCAACATGTTATGAGAGCTCCTGAGGGTAGGATCTTGCCTGATTTGTCTCTGTGGCCAGAGAAGTTAGTTGAATTCCAGGCAGTAGTTGGTTTCTTATTATTAATTAAATGATCACAAGATAATTCTAACAGCTACTCTAAATTGAATACTTTTCCAGTGCAAGTTCTTTGCTAAATATTTTATGTTCTTTTTGGGACTTCATCTTCAAAGTAGCTTCGGGAAATAAACATTCCCTTTTAGGTTTTCAGAAGATATAACTTGGGTTCAGAAAATTTAAATTTTTTTATCACCAAGTAAATAATACTGTTTGAAATTGGAACCAACTCATGTTGTAAAACTGTAAGAAAATATTCAAAAAATAACTAAATAAAAAAAAGGCTTGGGGCATAGCAGAAGTGTTAGAGTGTCTAGCAAGAATGAGGCCCTGAGTTCAAAACCCAAATATTACCCAAAATAAAGGGAAAAAGAGAGATTGCCACTTCATTTATCATCAGCATCAGCATCATCAGCATCACATCAACAACAACAACAACAAAAACCTCACTTTATTGAGCATTTTCTATTCAAAGAGCACTATGCTGGAAGTCCAGCTGATTGTTTGCCCATCACAGCCTGGTCAGCTTGGACATTGTAATGATGTAAGTTGAGAATAACAATCTGGATTTGCACATAAGAATTTCTTATCTTAACAGATTTTCAAAACTAATCCATAGCTGCTAGGTAGTAAATGCCTGAATGACATCTGAACTATAAGCTCTATGTCAAAGTTGAACCTTGAACCTTTTGATTCCAGGATCCCTGTGCCAAGTATTCAAGGATCTCATACTATTGTGTGTGTGTGTGTGTGTGTGTGTGTGTGTGTGTGTGTGTGTGTGTGTGTGTGTGTGTGTGTGCACTTGCATGTTTCTATGCTACACACTATAGAACACATGAGAGATGTCAGTTCCTATCAGAAAGAGAAGGCCACGTTTTTGCAGATAATAAGATACAGGCACCGGTGGCTCATACCTCTAATCCTAGCTCCTCAGGAGTCTGAAATCTGAAAATAGCCAAGTGAAGCCAGCCTGGTGAGGAAAGTCTGTGAGATGCTTATCTCCAATTAACTACCAGAAAACCGGAAGTAGTGCTGTGGCTCAAAGTGGCAGAATGCTAACTTGAGCAAAAAAGCTAACAGACAGCCCCTAGGCCCTGAGTTCAAGCCCCACAACTGACATGCACACAAAAAAAGAAAGAATTAGCATAGAGACTACATATCAGTATTCCCATGGCCTATTTCAAATCTTCATATGTTTCAATTACAAACTTGTCTGATAGTCATTGTCCTTTCCATACACAGATTCTGACCTGGTTATTAACTTATAATGAAAAGGTTTTCACCTTCAGGCAATTCCTTTTTCTTCAAGTTTTTTTCTCTTGTCAGTTTCTCCAACTTTCTGTTCTTATTGTCAGAATAGATAACCTGATGGTTTACAACCGAAGCTACACATCTTCTTGACTCTTACTTTTATGTTTGAAAGGAACTATTTGGACTACTGATGAAGAGAGTTTGCCAAAAGGCTAGTGACCTGCATTTTTTTGAGCAGAATAGCAATCACAGTTTGCCAAAGGCACAAAAAATGTTAGTGATTTATACAGTCTACCAAAAGCTCAAGGTGCTGTTTCTTAGGCCTTATTTTATTTTGCTCTGCCCAAACTGGATGCTCTATATAGAATCAATGAAGCAAGAAAAATAAAGTCAAGAAAATGAGCAATTTCCTATGATAGATGTCATGAGGGTCACCCAGAACACTGGGACAAACTAAATTACTCTATGCTAGAACACAGTGTAGACAGACATGCAAATTAAGCAAAGTCTAACAACATACTCAGCTTATTATCCTTCAAAGATCCAAAAGCCTCCAGCATTAAAACATTGGAAATATTCAGACCATATTTGTACTGAAAGAAGTATAACTAAGAGGAAATGTTCTCATCTGGCTCCTTCATATCTAAAATGTTAAAAACATTTTACTTTATCTGAGTATTACAGAGCTATAGTTACTTGTAATAGGAGGATAAAAGCCACATGATATCTAAGCTTTTTTTCATCAAATCTTGCAAATAGGAATTCCTGTAGTTCTTTTCATCTAAAATTTAGAATTTAGATCCCAGACAACTACTACCCAAATTCATTTTCTATGTAGGATTAATGGTAGATTCTACTCTTGACTTAAAATCTTGTTTGGAAGCCAATGTAAATATAAATGGCAAATCTGAGACAAAATGCAGGACAACTTTTCATATATAGGACTTGTCTAATATTCCCCAAACAACTAACCATATATATATAAATTCTATGACATTATTTATTTTATAAATATTTTAAATCAATTTATATAACATTTTGAGTATTGAAACTGGAATTCCTAAAGTTTCATATGCATACTGCATATGCATTGGAAATAACCAAATCTATGTGGTATTTTTATTATACAAATGAAATAAATGTGACCAGGACATGTAGATTGTACATACTCATTAACTCATTGATTTTTTGTCCCATTCTCTATCACAGAGAGCATAAATATGGACCTTGGGCTGTTGAACACTGAAAAATGTCAGTATTGAATATATGCTTGGACAGATTAAAGCCAAGTCATTTGAAAAGCAATCTGATAAGAGAGACGAGGCCAATTATTGATTATGAAAGGCAATCTGTAATAAAGAGACTATGACTTGTTGAGTAACTCAATATCTAATGGGTATAGTGAAAGTTTCACTTTCTTCTTTTGTTATTGTAAAGGTGATGTACAGAGGGGTTACAGTTACATAAGTAAGGTAATGAGTACATTTCTTTTTGATAGGGTCACCTCTTCCCTCATTTTCTCCCAGGTTTTCCCTCCCCATCCCTCTCTTCCAAGTTTTCCCCCTTTAACAGATATTCCACAAGACATTTCTTTTTTTTGGGGGGGAGGGTCCGGTCGTGGGGCCTGAACTCTGGGCCTGGGCGCTGTCCCTCAGCTCTTCAGCTCAAGGCTAGCGCTCTACCACTTGAGCCACAGTGCCACTTCCGGCTTTTTTTTTTCTGCTTATGTGGTGCTGAGGAATCGAACCCAGGGCCTTAGGCATGCAAGGCAAGCGCTCTACCACTGAGCCACCTTCCTAGCCCTCCATAAGACATTTCTAAATAGACATTTTAATGCCAAGTAAGTGCATTTATGTGTATATGTGTGTCTTCATTTGTAATACGTAAATTCTATTTTGAAAAATGGAAATGTGGTAAGCATTCTAATATGCGTGTACATATATAATAACGTAAATCCTATTTCCTTAAATAGAGATGTGCTGAGCATTCCAGTAGTGTCACATTTACTTAAGATCTGGCCAAAAAATATGTTCAGTGAAGTAGGTTAGGCCCACAGAGAGACCAAAGATCCATGTTTTCCCTTATATACCAAAGCTAGATTTACAGTATAACTCATAAGGAAGTACATCGGGTGGTATGCAAGTGTATATGAACGTATTAAGTGACGTAGGTGGATTCAAGGGAGAACGCAAATAGAGTAATGCTTTAGAAAGGCAAAAACCAAAATTCAGCAAAATAAGACACCAGGAAGTGAGTACTTGAAAGGGGCATGGTGGGGTCAAGGGGAAAAGGTTAAACAAATGAAGAGGAGAAGAGGGGGACACTGAAGACAAGAATCCAATCATATCCTACCCCATGAAGGAGAGTGAAGGAAGGGGTGGGGAAGGGAAAGTCAGGTGAGAATACCGAAAGGTTTGACACTGACCAAGATATGTCACATTCATAAACTGCTTTGCTAAATGGAGACTCCTTTATACAACTACTTAAAGATAATACTAAAAGGAAAAAATGTAGTTACAGAAAAGCACATCTGCACAAACATTTATGTAAACTTTGGGAAATGTTCCTCTAGACCAACACACCGGAAAAAAAAGAGCTACTAATGGATTTATACTTTGTCAACCTACGTGGCCTAGAAAAATCTGACTTTAGTAGGGTCTCATCGAGTATCGAGTGATACGCATCTTAAAAACAATACATCTGTCTTTAATGAATGCTAACTTTTCCAGTTTGAATCCCTGTGAGCCAATTTTCAAACCCCTGTATTGATAATTTTCCTGCGGAAAATCATCAAGTGTTTAAGAGCAAAACCATGTATAGTGGAAACTTTGCATGGTTCTTGTTTGTGTTTTGACACAGTCCATCTCACAGAAAAGCCCATTCATGCCTTGAACTTTGGATTTCTTGCTTCCACCTCCCAAAGGCAGGGATTATAAGTATGAAATCACATGTGGAGGTATTCTGTGTTTTGTGTGTTTAATGTTTATCCTCAGAAGTATTTAAGTCAAACTAATCTACATTTTAAAGTGTTAAATTCTTAAATTTTAAGAATCTAAAACAAAAAGAAAGAAAAGAAAGCTTAAAGAAAGAAAGAAAAAAAAGGATCATTTCCCAGACAGAAGTGGAGGTGTGGCTCAAGTAGTAGAATGCTAGCCTTGAATAAAAAAATACTCAGGGACAGTGTCCACAGACAGACAGGCACCTATATCCATGTCTCTTTTATTGTCTGCTAGCACTGATACTAGAAACAGTTCTGTGACTTGTACCCAGCTCTACCCTTGTCAGTATGCACCCTCCAGTTCTTTTTATTCACATTTAAAAGTTTGCAAGTCATCTATCTTATTCAGAAGAAAACCAACGTCTTTACCACAACCCAGAAGATCTTATGCAATCAAATGTTTATATTTTCACATGCTCTGTTAATCTACTCCAGCTCATTCTTTCCAGATATGTACCCTGTACCTATACTCTGGACTTAACATCTTTGCTCTAAATATCCTTAAGGCCTAGGACATCCTCTATGAAAGAGTTGCATCTTTCTTCCAAGCAAGTAATCTCTAACCCCCCGCCACCTTTTTTAAAGTGTTAAGTTATTACAGTAGCTATAGCAAATACCATGCGGCCATGTCGTTTAACTGACAGCAATCCATTTCTCTCGGGGCTGAAAGTTCCAAGATCAAGGCTCTAGCAGATTCTGTGTCAGGAAAAGGCTTGATTTCAGGTTCACAGGTTGCCTCGTCTCACAGTATGATAACAAAGAGAAGGGACAAATGAGCTCTCCTGGGTCTGCTTTATACGGGCACTGATTCCACCAGGGCCAGCTCTGCCTTTACAACTGAACCATCTCCCAGATGGCTCTCCCTCTCCAAGCCCTCCCAGCATTAGGTTTCAACATGTGAGTTTGGGACAGATCTGAATATTCAGACCACAGAAGTACTGACCATTTTCCCATCCTAAACCACAATTTATATAACCCGGTTGATGTTTTTAGACAATCTGTCCTGTGTTCCTTGCTCTGTGTTCTACACTGAGAGGATCCCTTCACTGGGCTGTGTTGAGTTTAGAAATAAGCATCACCATGGTTGCAAAAGGTCTGCTTGCTTTGCTAACTTTTATGTTATTTTCAATTATTTTTATGCAGAAACACAATAAGTTCAATAGAATTTGTATGTGACAAAATAATCTATTAAAACTGATTTTTTTTCACAGATACAGGAAAGGACTATTTTTACTCTGTTGATTCCTACCCATTTTCCACTATCATGGAAGACAACTAAAATCCTGTGCCCTTAAAATTTAAGGGTAAATAGCATGAGAGTACCGGACTCCATGGGAATTGCCTATGCTAACACAGCGAAGAGGAGGGACTGAGGCTAAAGGAGTTACAGAAGGGCAGGGTGGAGAATGGAAGGCAAATATTGTTACTTTGCCATCAACAGGTAGACATTTTATAGTCTCAAATCATGGATTTATAATTTTGGAACTGCTCCTTCATAACTTCGAGGACTCTGGCAAGCTACACGACATTTCTAAGCTCTAATTTCCTTGGAATAAACTAAGGATAACATTACCAACATCAGCGAACTGTGTCTTCATTGTGTTACATGGAATTACAATATGCAAAGCATGAAGTTATTACTGGCACTTGACAGGCACTAATAAGTGGTAATTCTTATTATTATTATTGCCTTTATTACCAATTTTCTCAGGAGCGGATCGAGCTAGCAATGTTGTGACTCAGTACTCTTCAATCATTTCCCTATTAATCATTGTTATTGCATAACAAGCAATTATAAAAAATCTCCCCAGTATACTACTATCTGCATTTATTTTATTTTTGCTCACAAGAATGTAGTCTGCATGAGGTGTTTTGTCTGTGGGTTGTGGGGCAGGAGTATCTGTGGTTTATAATCCAGTCAGCTACAATGGCTATGATTCAGAAACCTCCTGCTTCCTCCAGGCCCATAAGCCAAATGGGCATATGCCCTTCTCATGACAATGGAGAAATGAGAAGACAGTAGGTCCCATTGCAAGAATTTTTCAAACCCTACTTTCTAGTCTTGAGCCAATATCCAGTTCAGTAAGGCAGATCATTTGGATACACAACAGGCAAGCCTTTTGCGAAAATTTTGACAACTGATTAGGTCAAGTACATCAGAGATGCAGGGCAATTGGGACCAATATTTCAACTTTCAGCAAAATCCTGGACTCAGTAGAAGACAGCTAGTAAAGGTTCAAAGAATGTCTCCTTCATGCCACATTTTTTTGTTTTTGTTTTTTTGTTATGTGCCAGTCCTGGTACTTGAACTCAAGACCTGGGACCCTATCCCTGAGCTTTTGTGCTCAAGGCTAGTCCTCTACCACTTCGAACCGCACTGCTACTTCTGACTTTTGGGTAGTTCATTGGTGATAAGACTCTCACAGACTCTCCTGCTCAGACTAGCTTTCAACCATGATCCTCAGGGACAACTCAACAGTCCTGAGTATGTAGGATTATAGGCATGAGCAAATTATGTCTGGTGACATGCTACATATTTTAAACAAAATGGAGCCCCACGTTGGATGCTAAAATTAAATGGGCAGTATGCATTAATAGACATTACTGTAATTCCCGAGTTTACTATGTCAAAACAACATTGAATGTGATAACAATAGCCACAGAAATATCTCAATTGCTGAAATTATTTCCTTGGACCATGGAAGAAAACAAAATCCAGTAAAATACTTAGTACTACTATTATTAAGTCACAGATTAAAGAAATGGACATTGATCAACTAATTTATACCTAACAGCAGGGTATATTAATAGGTAGATACAGGTTATCACAGGTTGTAATTATAAAAGAGATTTTAGTGAAAAGGAGGAATTAAACTATAAAACATGAAAGTAATGCAAAGTAGAAATGAAAAATAACAAAGAAGGTACTGAAAGATGGAGCAATTGCTCTGATTGAAAAGATGTGGCATGCATGTTAGATAAATTAATTTTTAAAAGCCATGAATATAGATCTCAAAGTTAAGTTGATGGTGTACCAAATTTTGAGGCGTGACATCATTCCCTGATAAACAATTCTAAGTAACTATGGGGTTGTTAAGCTTGGTAAGAAAAAGCAAAACCTAGCCTCTGAAAAATGAACTCCTTTGAATGTGATGCTAGACAGGGAAAAGAATCAGTACAGAACTCAAATGCAGTGATGAAAGATCTGCATAAGTCATCTGATTCAGTACAGCTATTATCCGTAAGTCATTATTTCCTGCCGGCCAGTAATAATTTTATTTGGTTGGATAATCACACACAAGTTGATGTTTTAGATGAGTATTTTTCATTTCACCTAATGAGGAGCCGGAGAGGAAATTCATTTTTGTCCAATGAAAAGTGCTTAGAAAAACATTCTCACTTTATTTTTATAAGGTCAATCTTAGTAAAATAGACAGAAAATTGTGTATTTGATTTAGTGTTATTGGACCATTAGAAATTAGCCAACCCATGACAGATTAGGTTCCTTGCTAAGAATTATTAGCCAGAGTTTACAAACTTTTTCTGTTTTTCTTATTCTGGTATACAGACACATGCATAGTGAATATTTATTAATCAAAAAAGTAAAATCCTGAGGCTGTGAGCACATTTTTTCCAGTTTTCTCTACTTTGTGTGTTAAATAAAGAATAAAATGTCCTGAGTTTAAGTCAGTATGATGGTAGGTAACAATACTTTCTGTAAGGGAAGGATGGTTCCTAACAAATTCATTGGCATAGTTAAGTTATACAAACTTCAAAAATCAGATGGGAGCCGGGCGCTGGTGGCTCACGCCTGTAATCCTAGCTACTCAGGAAGCTGAGATCTGAGGATCTCGGTGCAAAGCCAGCCCAGGCAGGAGAGACTGTGAGACTCCTATCTCCAATAAACCACCAGAAAAACCAGAAGTGACGCTGTAGCTCAAGTGGTAGAGCACTTGCCTTGAGCTGAAGAGCTGAGGGACAGCGCCCAGGCCCAGAGTTCAAGCCCCATGGCTGACCAAAAAAAAAAAAAAAAAATCAGACGGAAAATAATTGAAAATGCATTAAATATTTAGGTATAATTCTTCTACTAACTAGTATGTCCCTTAGATTTAAATGTTTTAATCTGTCAGTATGTAAAATCTGTGCAGTCCTAATTTTGTCTATAGATCATATCTTGTTTTCCACATCACTTGCATAATCACATTAGAATTAGTTTAGCTCCATCGGAAAGTGCCTTTCACTATCAATAGTTCACTACACTTGGGTGAAAATATTTCTCCCTTGTTGTTTCGGTAGTCATTGGCAATGTGAAGTTGTTAAGCTGCTTTATGCAAAATGTTAACTGATTGGAAATATGACCTCTTTGGAGTACAAATTTCAATATATAAATGAATAGTTAACTGACAATCAAGAACTACTCTCTCTTCATCCTGATCCAATTCTTTGGAATAAACCATTGGCTTCTGTGTCCAATAGTTTCCATGGGGATCACATTTATAAATATATCTTATTTTTATTTTGAAGAGATTTTTTTTCGTTTACTGGATTCTCTCCCTTAGTACTTGTATTCATGCTGGTTCTTGGCTGCAATCAAGACACTCTATTTCACTCTGAAATAAATTAATTTCTCTTCATGGAACTGGCTAGTTCAGTGGAACATTAAGAGAGCTAAGCAATTATGTCTAAGGTTACAAACCCAAGAAAATGACAGCCCCAGATCACTCTCAGATCTTACTTAAAAGAATACTACTGCTATGAGAGAGATAATACTGTGAGAGAGATAATACTATGAGGGAGAGAGATAGAGACACAGAGGATCACACAGACAGACAGAGCAGCATACGAAACAAAGAGAGAAGGAGAAGGAAGAGGAAGAGAAGTAGGTGAAGAAAGAAGATGATGGCAGAAGGAGAAGGAAAAACAGCAACAGTAACACCAGAGAAGGAAGAAGAGAAGATAAATGAATTCTTTATGGCTTCCCTTTCATATATATCTATATCTCTGTATCTTCTAGATATATACATAGACATATATCACAGTATCTATGTATATAATGATCTATATCATAGAGGTATAGATATAGATAGATAGATATCTTAACTACAAGGCCAGCAGGAAAACATTGCTCACTCTTATTTGATTTTTCTGGTCTTAGAGCCTGAACTCTACCTCGGTGCTAATGTTTTCACACAGTTTACTTACTCAAGACTAGCACTCTACCATTTGAGTTTCCTCCAGTCCTACTTTTTTGCTGATTAAATGGATATAGAGGGCTGGGAAGGTGGCTCAGTGGTAGAGTGCTTGCCTTGCTTGCATGAGGCCCTGGGTTTGATTCCTCAGCACCACATAAGCAGAAAAAGCCAGAAGTGGCGCTGTGGCTCAAGTGGTAGAGTGCTTGTCTTGAGCTGAAGAGCTAAGGGACAGTGCACAGGCCCAGAGTTTAGGCCCTACGACAGATGAGAGAGAACGAGAGAGAAAGAGAGAGAGAGAGAGAAGAGAGAGAGAGAGAGAGAGAGAGAGAGAGAGAGAGAGAGAGAGAGAGAGAGAGAGAGAGACACAGAGAGAGAGAGAGAGAGAGAGAGAGAGAATGGAAATAGAGTCAGACTGCTCTGCTCTGGCCAGCTTTGCAGTGTGATTTTCCAGGTCTTAGCCTCCTTTGTAACATGGATTACAGACATGAGACACTGATGCCTGCCTTACATTTTTAACTCTTTCTTCTCATCATGCTTCTTCAGTGGTAGAATTTCTCATATGTAGAAAAGGGATGCTGACATGAATACCAAATGCAGCTTACAGCTAGATAAATACCGTGTTTGTTTTTATCACTATGGTGACCAGATTTCTGACAGCAAAAAGTTAAGGGAAGACAGATTTCTACTGCTCAGGCTTTAGAGGTTTCACTCTATCATGGAGCAGCTCACACAACAGGAAGCAGAGCTGAGCAGTATCAGGAAAGTTCCAGAGGAAGTTCTAGGCCTCAAGGACATTGCTCCTCCACTGTCCTCTTTTCTCCCACTAGACCCCCAGACCCCACTTTCCAAAGTTTCAGCACTGCCTAATAAGGTATTGAAATTTCGAATCCACCCATGAATTAAAACAGTCATTACCTCAGAACCTCCAGAACTGAATGTCTCCAGAAGAGCCATCATCATAAACACACACCCAGGAGTGTGCTGTATTGATCTCCTAGGGGTTTCTCAATCTACTCAAGTTGACCAGGGAGATTCATCATCACAAATACCATTTGTAAACTTGATACATACAAGAGCTTACAGCCACGAGACAATAAATTTGCCTATAGAGTCATAACACAAGGACAGAAAAAATATAAAAGCAATAACCTAAAAAATAGAATAGGAGACAAGACGCTAAACCTTTTATCCTACTTTGGCGATTCACAGTGCCAAGCACAGTGCTTTCAAAATTCCTACAGCAAAGAAAACTTGAAAGTTAGACTCGGAATTTTCTAAACTTTCTTGATGACAGAATTTTTTTTAAAGATTGCTTTTATATCGGTGACAGTAAGGAAACATCCAATATCTGCTTATACACCTACCATCTTCCTCCTAACATAAACACTGCCTACACATCTACAATATTCCCAGGATCTTGTTCACTCAGGGTCAGCGTCATATCTAGCCCTAGGCTTGGGTCTTACCTGATGCCGGTAAACACTGTGCTCTTTTGCTAGTGATTGGTTACAATGGGACAGGTGGCACATTCCTAGCCAATCAAATGTGAATGGAGCACACACTCAGCAAATAGGACCTAGACTTGACAAATAGGAACACACTGTGGGTGAGAATGTATATAGGGCAATGATTACTGGAACCAGTATGGAGACTCCTCAAAAAACTAAACATAATAGTTATCCTATGATCCAGTGATTCTACTCGAGCATTCATCTGAAAGACTGTACATCAGCACATAACAAAGGCACCTGCACACTTACATTTACCACAGCACAGATCACAAAAGTCAAGTCACGGAAACACCCCAGATGCCCATGACAGATGAAGGGATCAAACTCTCTCTCTTTGTGTCTCTCTCTCTGTCACTGTCTCTCTCTGTCTCTGTGTGTGTGTGAGTGTCTCTCTCTCTCTCTCTCTCTCTCTCTCACACACACACACACACACACACTAGAATTGTATACAGCCATTGACAGAAAGCATTAAATTATGTCCTTTTAAAAGAAATGGTTACATTTGAAAAATAATATACTGAGCAAATTAAGCCATACCCCAAATGACAAAGGCACACATATTTTCTCCTATGTGGATCTTAGATCCAAATTACAACCTCCCATATAATCACACATAAAGGCATATATTTTTACACATATTTAGTTGACTAAAATGTAATATATACAGAGTGAATCTCCATGGAAATACACCTTTTGAACAGATAACAGACAGTTTAACAAAATAATTATCAGGAAGCTGAACCCAAGATTGGAAGAAGAAGACTAATGGTAGGAAGCCAATGAATAAAAAATGAAAGTGGAAAATACAGGCAGAATACTCAAAGCACATATGCAATAAAGTGGGTAAGAAATTGGAAATGAGTCTGGGGGAGGGGACAGAGGGAATGGGGGATTATGATGGCAGGCCCTGGAAGATCTGAACACTTAGACTTATTATAGTGAAACCCCGTATATGACCTTCTGTGGTTCAAAAAATAAAAAAATAAAAGTATAAATACATATCATCTTGTGCAGAATAAGTACATATTGTATATAAAATATAATGTGTACGTATGTGATAAATATACATAACATTATTCGGCTGAAAGTGGGGTTGTTATTGTTGTTGTTTTTGTTATGTTTTTGTTTTGCTGGTTGTAGGGCCTGAACTCTGGGCCTGGGCACTGTCCCTCAGCTCCTCAGCTCAAGACTAGCGCTCTAGCACTTAAGCCACAGTGCCACTTCCAGCTTTTTCTGCTTATGTGGTGCTGAGGAATTGAACCCAGGCCTCAGGCATGCCAGGCAAGCACTCTACCACTGAGCCACCTTCCCAGAACTGAATGTGTGGGTTTTTTTTTTTTCATTGTACAGGCAGCTCCTGTTTTTAATTGAGGAGAGTTTGAGAAGAGAAAGACAAAGGGCATGACATGCACTAGACACTTGAAATGTGCAAGAAGATAGATTTTAAACTCTTTTCCTCTGAAACATAGATCCTCGTTAAATATGTAAGGTACAACCTCAGAAATTTGGCTGCATGCGTAACTAACCTTTCTAAAATATATTCAGCCCTAACACAAGCAAGAGTGGTGGTGAAGCGTTTAGGCTCCGGGTCTCAATTCTGATCCTCAATAAAGCCTTGTGGCCATCCATAAGTGAGTGATTCATTCTTTCTTTGGATCTTCTTCTAGAGCTATGAAATACAATTGCTATGATAGTTACTGTACGGAAGAAGGAAAACCTTAGATAGTAACTGTACTGAGGGAGGAAAATCTTACTTGAGTTAGGGTATCTATCTATATGTAAATATATTTGTATATAAAATAAATATATAAACATATATAAATATAAATTTATATATAAATATATTATGTTTATAAATTATAAATACATAAATATTTATAGTATAAATGTGAGTGTATATAGTTATATATTTATATTATATATTTATATTTATATTATATATTTATATATTATAGACATATTTTAATATATTATATTTTTATTGTAAAAATACTGTACAGAGAGGTTGCAATTACATGGGCAAGGTAATGAGTAAATTTCTTATCAAGCATTGTTCCCTCCTCCTTTGTTTCCCTTTTCCATCCCTTTCCATCTCCCCCGCTTCCCCCTCCCCTCCACCTTCCCCCCAGCCAATAAATTAATTTCTCTTCATGGAACTGGCTAGTTCAGTGGAACATTAAAAGCTAGGCAATTATATCTAAGGTTCCAAAACCAGGAAAATGACAGCCCTAGATCACTCTCAGATCTTATGTAGTGAGAATACTATTACTATGAGAGAGATAATACTGTGAGAGAGATAATACTATGAGGGAGAGAGAGATAGAGACACAGAGGATCACACAGAGAGGCAGAGCAGCATACAGAAACAAAGAGAGGAGGAGGAGGAGGAAGAGAAGGAGGAGAAGAAAGAAGATGAAGGCAGAAGGAGAAGGAAAACCAGCAACTGTAACACCAGAGAAGGAAGGAGAAGAGGAGAAGATAAAGAGATGCCTCAGCCATGTCAGACAATGCTTTGTGCGCTCCAAGAAAAAATTGTTCTATTTACAGAGAATAACTAAGACTTGAGAGAGAATAAGTGAAAAGGAGGCACTGAGCAGAACAGATTCATTCAATGGAAACCAGGGACTACATTGATCAATCCATTGTATTCTTAAATATTGGGAAATTTAAATTTCTTAGTCTTAAACAAGAAGAATTGGAAATCTCTGAATTTAACATGATTAAATAGAGTGTGGGCTGAGAAGGTGGCTCAGTGGTAGACTGCTTGCCTTGCATGCATGAAGCCCTGGGTTCGATTCCTCAGCACCACATAAGCAAAAAGAAAAGAAGCCGGAAGTGGTGCTGTGGCTCAAGTGGTAGAGTGTTAGCCTTGAGCTGAAGAGCTGAGGGACAGCGCCCAGGCCCAGAGCTCAGGCCCCACGACCAGACCCTCCACCAAAAAAAAAAATGGAGTGTGGGAGGTAGGGAAGGGAAAGGGTAGAGGGACAACAGCAAGGGAAGGGGTAACAATGCTCAACAAGTAATGTAGTCATTGCCTTACTCATGTAACTGTAACCCCTCTGTACAGCATCTTCACGATATAAATAAATAATAAATAAATAATAGAAAGTGCTGATCCACCAGGATTTGAGACTAACTGGCCTCTCAGCCTTCATTAACCCTTTCCACATGAAAGCAAACTATGTATCAATGCATAACATAATTACTGTCTGTGCAGCAAATGCTACTTGGAATAGACAGGGTAACATTCCATTCAAATGCTACTCACTTTAATACACAGTTATAGTTTACTTACAGTACTGCAAGACCCTGCTCCTCCACCTTCTCTTCTACCTCAAAGAAAAATCACCCAAACTCCACATGAAAGACTGCATACTTCATGATTCAATTCAAAAGCAGGACAGCTGTTCAACTCTCAATAACACCTAATAAATATCATTTTATTATGCATACAGTCTTCTCCATAATTTTTCTGATACTCTTAAAATACCTAATAATTATTCACAAATGATTACAGATACTTCATCAGACATCATTCTAAACATTAATTTTTACTGATTTACCCATTTTGTTTTTATTTATCCTTATGCTTTGTGCAAAGGGATTTCAAGCCAATGTGTCAGGTTATGAATCCAATACTTCTAGGATCTGATTTATGTTTTATAGCTACCCCTGAGGCAGACATTGCCCTCTATTTTGCAGAAGAAACTGAGGCACAGAGAGATGATGCAACTTACTCAAGGTCATACGTCTAGTACATGGTAGAGTAACACAGTCTTGAACCCAAGACTAGACCCCAGAGTTGATTTTTCTTGCTACTTATGTGTGACTACAGCTATTTCTGATTATTTGCAGCACCATAAAAGTTCCACACTTAGAGATGCAAACTGAAGAAGCCATCTTGGGGGAAGCAACAATCCATAACTGTGGATATGGAGATAGCACATTGCTCTTTCTCTTCTTAGAGAGCCAGAGCCACATAGTGAAATTTCAGGAGCTACTAATTTTTCAGTATGTACAGCCAGCAAAAATGGCAGAAAATGACAACCGTTACTGACAAAAACGTGAGTTGAGAGGAAGAAAGCCACACATCGGCAACAAATGAGCAATAGCTTCTATTTCTGAGGTAATACTTTTTCTCCAGGTGTTTAAAAGTCTAAGTGAAAAAAGGAATGGAGTTGTGTTGGAAAAGAGCAGTGGTAGCATCTGTCCTAAGTTGCTTCTTTGTGGCTGACAAAGTGACGTTATCTCTCCCTGGAAAGGAAAAGCACCGGAGCAGAGACTAGGGCTGTATGTGCAAGAGACAGGCGTGGGTGACTGCAGATTTCTGAGTAATCAAAGGCCTCCAGCTGCACCCTCTCAGCTTGGCCCACATGATGCTTTGGCAAAGCACTGAATAAAAAGACATTTTCTTTGAAAGAAGATAATGAATGATGTCAGACTTTGTGAATTAAGGCGCTGTGCAGAGAAGCCAAAGCTAACATTGCAAAGACTTTTGTGGAGATTAGGAAGAGAATGAAGACTTGATTATAGTTTGTGTTTCATTTCAACCACCACTCAGCCACTTCCTAACGTGCATTTCATTCTCATGTGGTTCCTCGTCATTGAGTTGAACTTAGCATTAATAAACCTGACAACCAGATAGAATAACTTATTGCCTTAATGTGTTCTTTAGCTTCAGACTTGGACTTATTGTCTTTGGAAGTTAGCAAGTATTCTGCAGGGGGGAAAAGTATTTTTTAGGGAACATTCCCTTTATTTTAAAAATGATGAGATATTTTTTCTAGGTTTCTGGGAAATATTTCCAATGTGTATTATTCTGCAGGAAACCAAACACACAGAAAATATAGTTCCCACTTAAATACATCCCTTGCATAAATGATTTCATCTGTTCTGTGGATTAAATGAGACAATTTATGCACTTTTAGAATGGGTTGGCCTATAACAATCTATTATGAAATGTGAGGAGCTGGGCTAAAATCTAACAAGATGGCAATTCAAGAGCATTTGATAAGGACTCTGAAGTTAATTATGAAGTCTTGAATTTAGGATTAGAACCATGATTTATTATTCTTGAACTAGGCATTGAAATTAAATATGACACACTGAATTTTAGGAGTAGGCATCATAGCTGGGCTCAGCAAACAAAAGAAAATGTTAAAATGCTTACAATAATATCAATGTGATGGTAATTTTTTTTAAATACCTTCACAGACTTAGAAATCCTGGGAAAAGAATATTTGGTGGACAAGACCTCATACAGAGCCACTAGAATACAGCTAGCGAGATGTGGAGTGAAACAGTGAGCATGGATGCAAATGGTGCTAGAAAATCGTAAGTCAGAGGGTGCAGATCTGGACAGGAACTTATGATCTGCAGAGGAGCTGCTATCTACTTAGGGTATCAGGGACTAGTTTTACAGAAAGACCTCCTCAGGTGCTTTGCCACTAGATAGGTCTTAGCTTGACCTGGGTGGGAACTTCCCAGAGTTGTCCACAACACCTCCACTGAGCTCTTTCTTACAAGATGGGGACACTCTTCATTGGAGTACACAGTTGGTCATTGGACTTTTGCCTTATTTGATTAGCCATAATGTATTTGGTGGCTGAAGTTTTGAATTTGTCTAAATACTTTGGACATTCAAAAAGGAAATTATTCACAGGGCAACCATGGCTCATGCCTGTAATCCTGGCTATTCAGGAGGCTGAACTCTGAGAATCATGATTCAAAGCCAGCCCAAGCAGGAAACTTGGTGTGAATCTTACTTCCAATTAAGCACTTCCCCCAAAAAAGAAAGAAAGCTTGAAGTGGTGGTATACGGCTCAAGTGGTAGACTGCTAAACTTGGGCAAAAATCTCAGGGACAGGACCTGAGTTCAAGTCCTAGGTCTGGAAGTTAAGAAAAAAGAAAAACAAAAGGAAGTTATTGATTAACTCCTATATGCTCATTGCAATTGTTGATTTATTGTGTCATCTTCAAAGGGTAAATGATACCCACAGAGCTAGCATAACATTTTGGAGCATGGATGAGAAGATCATTTTCAAGACATTACCATTAACCAGAAGACCAAGTAAAGAAGATCTACTTTTACCAGTGTGGTTTGGATCCACTTAGGATCCCAAAAGAAGAAAAGAGTGGATGAAGGACAAATCATCTCTCTTCTAGAGTTGGGGTATCCATCATCATCATCGGATTAAGGTCCGTGGGCCTTCAGACTTGCCTTCTGTGTTTCAGGCTTAATCAAATCATTTTCTTGTTTTTTCTTGTCCTTCAGCTAGCAGATAGAAGATTATGGGATTTTTCAGCCTCCAAAATAAGCTAATTTTCACAATAAATCTCATCAATCCATTTCCTATTGGTTGTGTTTCTCTAGAGAACCCCAGCTGATACTCTTCCCTCAACCACAGAGGGGTCTTCACTTCAACTATTCATGGCAGTCATGATCGCTAGACTGGATGCTTTCTGCCTCTGTATACCATCCAGCCTCTAACCACTACGGGGTCTAGCACGTTGCCAGTGAGAGACAACTTCCCAATAAATCACATCCAAAAATACAAATTCATTTTTAAGAGGCTAAGTGTACTTTCCCAATTAGGGACAGACTACGTTGTGTCATCAGCACGTAACAGATCTCCTACGACTCAGACAGCAGTGGGATTTGCTAGACAGAGTGAGACTTTCAACTGACAACCCCTAATCTCAGATCCCCTCACCCCCATCCCTTGCCACTTCCCCACACACACACACACACACACTCTCACGCTTCTATTTTAAGTCTTTGTTTCAGAGTTTCAGAGTTAAAAACGGAATGTGATGTTCTGGAATAAGAAAACCAGGGACACTTTCTTTGCTTTTATTTTCAAACGTTGTATGCTATTGGAAGGGCTAGGAAATGACCCTGTGAGGTCAGATCCGGTCTCTTCAAGATTCATCAGCGCTTCAGTTTGTCTGTTTTTCTAGCCTACAGCTCTTTCAATTCCCTAACACCAGTTTATCTATCCTTTCTAATTTTCCAGGCCATTAGACAGCAGCCCTCAGAGGACGCTAGGTATCCACAAGGCACTTCAGAAGATCTGAACATTCCTCCAGGAAGATCATCATTCACCATTAACTCAGGATCTAAAACCACAAGAAGGGGAAGGGTTCAGCAAAATACCAGTTTTAACCCAATTACTGCCTTTTATTAGCTAGATGATTTATTTAAGCCTATACTTTGGGATCATTCAAGACTGAATAAGGGGGCTGGGAAGGTGGCTCAGTGGTAGAGTGCTTGCCTTGCATGCATGAGGGCCTGGGTTCGAGTCCTCAGCACCACATAAGGAGAAAAAGCCAGAAATGGCCCTGTGGCTCAAGTGGTAGAGTGCTCGCCTTGAGCTGAAGAGCTGAGGGACAGCACCCAGGCCCAGAGTTCAGTCCCCAAGATGGACCAAAAAAAAAAAAAGACTTTGTGTAAAACTATTCACATCCATATAGACAAAAAAAAAATCCACCTTGAGTATCTAGGATTTAACTTTATGTTAGGGAATTCAGTTCCAAAAATATTAAATAGCTATTTGGTGGTGCTTGAAACTATTTTTCCTTCCTTATTATGACAGTTAAAAAGCCCATATATAGGGCTGGGAAGGTGGCTCAGTGGTAGAGCGCTTGCCTTGCATGCGTGAGGCCCTGGGTTCGATTCCTCAGCACCACATAAGCAAAAAGAAAAAAAAAGCTGGAAGTGGTGCTGTGGCTCAAGTGGTAGAGTACTAGCCTTGAGCTGAAGAGCTGAGGGACAGTGCCCAGGCCCAGAGTTCAGGCCCCAGGACTGGACCCAAAAAAAAAAAAAGCCCATACATACACACATATATATATATATATATATATATATATATATATATATATGTATGTATATATATATACATATATATATATGTGTGTATATATATATATATATATATATATATATATATATATATATATATATAGTTCTGAATGAAGATTTGTGAGTTAAGGAAATCTAAGTCCATGAGATTCAACAACTTTGAAATTAAGTAGACAATGGATAATGATGCTTTGATTTTTTAATGTATAAACAGCTATTTTCATAGCAAAAGCACAATGCAAAGGTGTGAATTAAAGGACCTGGAGAAGGAGTCATGATTCTTGTGACTCCAGTAAATTTATGATTCCAGTGAAGAAACCAACACTGTTGGCCAATTACTTAACATGGAATCACTCAAGGCAGATTTCCACAGGTCTGGTTCAGCAACTTGAATTCTACCTCCTTGTTTTTGAGCACTACAGAGAATAAGAATAAAAGGGTTCTAATTCTAAGCAGTTCCACTCCTCCCATTTATTCAGTGTTAGTGTGTAGGCAAATTATTTCAACCTCACTTTTAGTTTCTTACCTGCAAAATGGCAAGTCTACTTCTCCCTGTTTTCGTAATGATAAAGTATCATCATGTCAGGCACAATAGTAATTTCAAAATACTGATACTTCTTTTGACTGTGAAATAATTCGCACTGCTATGATTATTTGTGCCAGCACTGGGGCCTGAAATCAGGATCGCACACTCTTGCTCCATTTATTGCTCATGACTAACATTCTAGCCCTTGAGCCATGCCTCCAGTCTGCTTTGTTTGCTTAGCCTCCTGAGTAACTAGGATTACAGGTAAAAGCTAACAGCACCTGGCTGCAACAATTCATATTATTTTTTTCAAGCCAGTGTCAAATATTCCTTGGCACATCAAATCCTCCTAGGAATAATCTTATTTTCTGCATTTTTTTATTCAATCCCATCTACTCTCATTATCTCTCTAAGTCTCCAAATGAAGTGCAAGAGGTAAGATCTAGTCTTGAGATCTAATCTAGAGTCTGCAGAGATCTAATCTGGGTCTTCAGCATCTCTACTTAAACTCATACCCAGTCTTTCTCATTAAGTGGTCACACAAACCTTCAAAGTCCGTGTGTTTGATTAAAATTATAGCATTAATGCTCCACCTTACTCCCTACTAATGAAACATTCACAACTCTATTAAATTAAGCTCTAAATAGGCAGGTATTTTTTTTAAACATTCTTTATTACCATTTCAATAAATCTAAACCAAGCTTGTCAGAGTGAGAACTTGATAAATATTTGTGAAAAAAAAGTATCGTAGGAGTTTCTTTGTGCACCAACCACAATTCAAAAGCAACAGTTCAGTCCCATTGTAACTTCCACGCAATTGGAAGGCAGTGTTTTTATGTCACTGAAGGAGGAAGATTTACCAATTCTGCAGAACCTATCCAGGGAAATCCTTGGAGCTGTCCGTGGTCCTGAAACTGTCCTGTTCCATTGGAGAGAGGTCTTTTGTAATTTGCAGCTTATTCATCTTCAATAGGCAGGTATTCACCTATCACTATGAATGAATGGTTCTCAGCTAGGGAGATTTTTGCCTCCAAAAGGACATTTGATTCTTTTCTAAGCCCCAAGATAGCTGTGAGGGGAGTAGGTAGGGAGGTGACTTCTGGCATCCAGTACATAAAAGGGCAGGAATGTTGAGCTATGCAGGACAAACGCTCACAACCATTCTGTGTCCTTTATCAAATGTCAAGGGTGCTGCTTTGGAGGGACTGTGCTGAGCTACCTGCTGTGTGTCAAGTTCTCAAACAGGACCAAGTTCAATCATTTATTAAGCACACATGCATACGATTTTTTTTTGATGGCAGCTCAAATGCACTCAGGCCTCTCCATTTCCATATCCATGATCCCTAGGTAATTCATTCTCCTAGGTTACATGAATGCTTACTACTGCATTTTTTATACCTAGTCACAATGCAATTCAAGTAAGAAAGAAACTTTCATACTTTTACTCTCCCTCAGAATAAAATCCAAGCTTTAAGCTATGTGCTATAACTATTAATAATCGTTTGACTAATACATCACCAATTTAATAGTCACTCTCTCTATGCCCACTTCTCTCTATTCAGTGTCCCTCAGAAATTAACAGAATCTGTCAAACTTCTGATTCAAACCATGACAGAAGCTTGCTGTGGAAAAGCCTCCCACTTGCGTTTTGGCATGACTCACTCATAATCAGCCAACCTCCAAGAGCTTTATGGTCCCAAAGAGGTGTTTTTCCTTTCCTTATCTGAAGCAATCACCTCCAATTCTTTGACACTACTGATTGGTTTTGTACTTAATTATGTATGTATTATTCCATTTATCTCTCTTATTTCATTAAAAGTTTCCTGGGGAAAAATCAGCAAACACATCTCCTTTTCCTTAGTGTTTTTATACCTAACACATGGTTTAGCATTTAGTAACAATAAAAGCATAACTCACTATAAATAGCATATGCAATAAAAAACAAATGGAAATTTTCTAGCAAATCATACTACTCTAGCCAATAAAAAAGGAAATAAGGAAGAAAAAAGGAGGGAGGGATGGAGGAAAAAGAGAGGGAAGGAGAGAAGAAAAGAAAGAAAGAGTAACAAAGGAAGGAAGGGATAATGAAGAAAAAATAAACAAAGAGGAACAAAGGTATAAAGGAAAGAGAGAGTGACAAAGAACAAAGGAAGACAGGGAGTGAGAAAGGGAGATAATCATATGTCATACATTGAAAAAAAAGACCCAAATACTAAAATACTTTTAGAGAAGCTGAATTAACCCTTCCTGAAGTGATTCAACTTTGAAAACGTAAATCTGGGCTCACCAGTAAATAGGCTCAGAATTACAACTCAAAACAAATCAAATCACTGGAAGTAGTCCCATTTCTAATTAAACATTATCTCTACACCTGGATCCACTGCATACACTATTTAGTTCGGTAATTATGTTGTGTGAAGAGTAGAGCTAAGCATTCATACTGAATGATTTATTGACTTAAACAATGTAAATTCTGTGTTTTTGAAAACACTTTGGGCATGCTTGAGACAAGACAGATAATTGGCCTGCACAAAGCATTTTAAATTTGCTTGTTCTTGACTGTCACATAGACATGCACACAAAAGAAACATTTTGTTTCATTTGTATTGGTAAGTCCATAGGATAAGATAAATTATCTTCTTTGTTTCTTGGAAAGAACAACTTTCAGACTACTGAAAGACTTGTGCTTTGCCCAAGAGACATAAAATACAGTATCAACTTAGTACAAGAAAATGTGCATGCCTTTATACCTATACTGATATATTACATTCCAAAGGGTCAATAGATACTCAGTAATAACTCATGAGTTCAAAAGTCACTGGTATTTGATATGTAATGAGGTCAGAACTAATTCAATTTTGCTTTTGTTTATGTGAAAGACAGTGTTTTTTATGTGAAAAAAAATGTAGTCTTCTCTTCAACTCATTCTAAGGCTTTATTCACATTGTCTTGTGTTAGTGGTCTTAGGGTAGGCTGTTGGGAGGTAGTTGGGATCAAATTACGCCATGATGGAGGTGTCTCATAATATATTAGTGGTTTAGAAGAAGAAGAAAAGTGGCCCAGTTTAGCTTGCTCTACCTTTCATGTGACGAGTTGAGCCATCTTGGAACTCGGTATAACAACAATAAAGACCTCCCTAAAAATGCCATCCCAGGCCTGAAGTTTCCAGCCCTTAAGACTATGAATAAACCTTCACACTGTATACATTACTCAGTCTCTGGTATTCAATTATAGCAACAAAAATAGGCTAAGTGTTTAGTTGTCTGAAGTGGAGGAGAGAAAATGACTTCAACTGTGCTTAATATTTCCTGTCTAATCCACATGGTTGCATGAGAATTTATAGAAACAAAGTTTTATATCTTACCACAGAAAAAGTTTCAGAATGTACTGGCACATTTTATCCTAGCGGCTGCAGAGGGAGAAGGTTCCTGGTTCATTCCTTGTGGTTTAATTTGCATTCCACCAATGGGTGGATACATTCTTGGGGCTTGAGCACACCTGTGTATTCTCTGGTGTGAAATATTTCTTTATGGCTTTGCGCAATCAAATGGGATTTTGCTTATGGATTGTTAATGCTGGTTTGGGGAAGTTGTTTATGTATTTTTTTACATCATGTGTGATATATATTTGAAAATGTTAATTCTATTAGATTAGCGTAAGATGTCCCACGCATTCAGTTAGTCTAGTCAGGGTATAGTATTGTAGGCCCTTAGGATCCTCTGGATCTTAGCTATTTTAAATTTTTGTTTTAGTTTGAAGGAGATAGTTTTAGTGTCACTTAATTTTTTAGTGAGTTTGAGTTACCTAAGGAAAAATATAGATTATTTTATTCTTTAAAGCACCCAATTTTCAGCTTTTACATTAGTTCTGATTATGTCTCTGCTTCTGTCTCTGACTCTGTGTGTGTGTGTGTGTGTGTGTGTGTGTGTGTGTGTGTTTCTGGGTACATATAGTACAACCCTAGGCTTCAAAATACTTTTGAATAACACGGTCTATGAACAACACAGTCTGTCTGTCTGCCTCGTACTTTTTTATTTTGACTCATGCAATGTGTCAAGATTTCAGTAAAATTCTGAAAAGTGAGATAATAAATCACAGCCTTTTCATCTCATCTTTCCATTATTTTCCTCTTTAGCTATTCAGTAAAAGAAGACAGTTCTAACAGGCAATTTTGAACCAAAAAAAAAAAAAACCATTAAGATAGAACTATAAATTTTGACTAGGACTAGAGAGAGTTAAATGCTAAAAAAAAAAAACACACACACACAAAAAAACAACAAGTTAGAAGTTGTCTGGCACTCAGGAATTAAATGATTTGCTCTGAGAACTGAAAAAAACTGACTTGGACAAGGCAACCGCTTGCAAATTGCATTTCCAAGAAGCACACTGAGATGGGTTGCAACCTGAAAACAGTCTATTCAGGGTACCTGGGGATTAACACAGACTTTTATAGTGGGGTGGGAGCGGGGCAGGGCGGTGGGAGGGGAGGGTGACAGGAATGGCCACAGAGAAATCAAACTGCAAGGCTCCCATTCTACAGGCCTCAGGGGAAATCCTGGAGAGCCCAGGCCACTGTGGCTCCTCCATGATGCTCTGCTGAGCCAAGAAGAGGTTTCTTTATATTTGAATATGGGGGAGTCCTTGGATTTGTGCTGTCCCCAGGAGCTTATCTTTGTGCAAAGTAGCTATCTTCCACTGAGGGAAATTTCTAGACAGGGCTGACAGCCAAGGATCTCTGAGAAGAGCAAGTCCAGTTGCTGTGACATGTAAGTCTACCAGACCCAAGGCAGGACATGAGCCCACTATCCACTTATTCAAGATCTGTGGGCTGGAAGAGTTTCAAACAGATACCAGGAGAATGGATATGATGTCGTGAAAGTGCAAACAGATTCCATCAACCAGACCAAAAACCCAACAGCATTTCCTAGAAAATTCTGGAATACATGATGGACAGTTCTTAAGCACCTAGGGTTAAAATTGCTAAGTGGGGTCTAGGATACCCATATTAATTCATTCTATTTTCTAGAAATCAACTAGTTTAAATGGTGCTATGTAAGAAAACAAGGCCTAGACAGTAGTAGCATTACAGAGCAAAAGTAACCATATCTTAAATAAAATAATTACAAAAAGGGGAACAAGAGCAGCCAAAGACTAGAGACAATTACTGTTACATGTTGTCAAGAGTCTATACATGTGCATATATGCACACAAATGTATGTATGTGTGAATGCGTAAGCATGAGTTTGTACGTGCATGCCTATCAGCCAGGCATGTGGTGAGTCTTTTGCTTTATCCCAAGTTAGCAAAACAAAACCTGGACAAAATTTTAAGCTGAGATGCAACGATGACTGTAAGGTCAGACATTACACATGAGTACTATCTTGACATGACAGAGATCCAGCTTATGCTCCCATCTATAAATCATCCCGGTAATGGTTTGAAGGAAGCTAACTTACTTCAAAAATACCTCAAGCATCTACACATTAAGTACAGTGGTTGTTTACACACACACACACACACACACACACACACACACACACACACACACACACGACATCACTTAAGCTCATACTTGACATACTCATATAATGCACAGATGTTCCAACCTGGAGAGGAGTCCCGAATGTACTATATGCACATGAGAATCTCAACAAAATATCTATCAGCATCGTTCACAGTCTACATCACATAAGTGAAATGCCATCACTTGCAGAGAGAAATGAAAATTCATATGAAACATGATACAGTGAACTATAATAAATAATATATAATAAATTGTATAATTTACTTTGAAAAGGAAATTCATAATTGAAAGGCATAGCTGAAAGTCAAGACAAATATAAATTCCACAGTGTATATGTACCTAAAAGCACTGTGATATATACAACAAGTTAACATGCCAGTTTAAATAATCAGAAAATTTTGCCAAGAAGCCAGTGGCTTACACCTGTAATCCTAGCTAGCCAGGAGACTACAAACTGAAGGCAGTTCAAAGCCAGCCCATGTAGGAAAATCTGTGAGAATCTTACCTCTAGATTTACTACAAAATGTCATCAGTGGAGCTGTGGCTCAAGTGGTAGAGCTCTAGCCTTGAGCAAAAGAGCTCAGGGACAGCACCCAAGTCCCAAGTTCAAGCTCCAGTACTGGTGCATGCATGCCCCAACACACACAAATCAAGTACGGTTTTAAAGGAAAAACACTGGAACTTGGCTCACTGGAGAAGTTTATCTAAAGTTTAAGCAATATGAGTCAGACAAAATCCTGCCAAAAGTTAATATGCTCCAGGTGACTTTGGGGTGTTCAGGAAAGCTTTTGGAATATTTGGAGTTAATTTGATTTCTAACAGGAAAATCAACTGATCATTGTTCAAGACCCATTCTGCTCGAAAGATACATGGTTGCAAATGCAAAGCAATA
The DNA here is from genome assembly GCF_024711535.1 of Dipodomys merriami. Taxonomy (NCBI): domain Eukaryota; kingdom Metazoa; phylum Chordata; class Mammalia; order Rodentia; family Heteromyidae; genus Dipodomys; species Dipodomys merriami. The sequence continues at coordinate 35,211,417 of NW_027202604.1, read as the reverse complement.
CAAGAAGATTGTTTCTTGTATGGTCAAGCAGAGTGATTCTGCCATTAAAGTCTCCCTCAAAAATAACTATGTGATACAAAAATGAGTAATCTGAGGGGGAAAAAAATCATCTCTGTTGCTTTAAGAAGATGCATGGTTGTTTTACAATGTATTCTCAAAAGGTTCTTATTCTCAAATGAAATGAACCTCATGAAAAAAATGTGTAAAAATTCCAAAGAGATAAAACAGGATGACCAGAATCTTCTGCCCCAGGAGCGTTCATTAACTTCTAATTTGGAGCAAGATAGCCATTACCCCTCTCATTCAAATCATATGCATCACATTGTCCATTCTATATACATATATATGTGTGTGTATACATATATATGCGTATATATGTAACACAAACAACCCCCTTCAGCAATGAAACAGAGGACATGAAGAGCATTTTTCCCAACTAGGGAATAATGGGGAATTGAATCTAAATCTCAATCTGAGGGTGAGATGTGTGCATTCTTTTCAGGGCCAGCAAAATACCTGTTCAGAATAGATGAGTGTGGATATGATTTCAAATTTGAATCCAATTTCCTACATGAACAGAAAGCCCGTTTCCCCAGAAGAGAAATGGGTGGTATGTTGGTTTGCAGTAGCGATGTGTGATTTCATGTCATCTCTTTCACATCTTTATTTGTGAGGAACTTAATGTGATTAAAATACTGTGCTTCCCCGTGTGACACACCATCGTGGAAGCCCTGTGAGCAGTCAACACGGATTGTGAAGCGTGCTCTGTCTGAGGTGTGGGGAGGAGTAGGGAAGGGGAAGGATGGCAGAGTGTGAAGACGGTGAATATGTTCCAAATGCTTTCTGCACATGCACAAAAATGAAAATGAATGCAATTGATTGGAGGAGAGTGGGGAACGGATAAGGAAAGAGTAACAGAAGTGGACAGTCTAGTCAGGAAACCTTGTATGAATTTCTGGATATCTCAAGATAAACTCTCCTTCCATGACTAACTGATGCTAATAAAAACCACTGCTTTCCTGATACAACTATGTACCCATTCCAAAAAAGTTAACATATTTTAACAAATAAGCAGAAGAGAATTAAAACCACCCCTGAACTCTTCATGATAATACACATTACATCTGCAAACTCTACTTTATGGGGGCAAGGATTCTCAGGATATAAGGTTTCTTCCTCTTTAAAGAACTGTTTGTTGTTTTTACAAAATCTTTAATTGGCGTGTAATCATTCTACATGTCTACATGGTAGAGTGATGATCTGATAGAGGTTGTAACCATCAGTGTGACAGCATTTGCATTTACTCTGACAAAATCATTTCTGTGTTGAGAATTTTTATGCTAGAACATCATATTTTCACTCCATATTTTGGTTCTTGGTTTGCTAAAAAAAATCCTACATACCACTCACTAACTGGTGGGGGAAAAATGAGCCCTTTCTCTTGAAAAATGTAAAAGTGCATCAAAATCAAATAAAATCCCTGAGATGTATGGTTCTGTAAGATCATGGATTTGACAAAAAAACAAAACAAAACAAAACAAAACCTTGGTCAAGGCCCAGTATCAGTGGCTGATGCCTGTAATCCTAGCTTCTTAGAAGGCTGAGATCTGAATCCAGATTTGAAAACGGCCTGGGAAGGAAAATCCATGAGACTCTGATCTCCAGTTAGCCACCCAAAAGCCAGAGTTATGGCTCAAGTGGTAGAGAACCAGCCTTAAGGGAAAAAAAAGGTTCAGGGACAGCAACATAGGCCCTGAGTTTAAGCCCTAGGACCAGCACACACACATATACACACACACACAAGCACACACACAAGCACACACACACACACACAAGCCTTAGTTAAATAAAGCTACTTATGAATCTTTGAATACTTTTCTGGCATGACAGACCCTTTTCAGTAATAATACCCTACTCAATAATTCAACCTTGAACACGAAGCCCTCCTCAGGGATGAACAACAGAGAAACATCCCTTCCCACAAACAGTCCTGTGCTTGTGAATGAAATCGTCATTTCTTGTGCTCTCTGTCCTTTAACCATTGCTCTCCTAGGGCTGCCATCTAGAGGCTCTGTGTTTGGTGGTCAGATGATCCCATGACTCACGGCTAACTAGGAGATGCTAGACTAGAGGCTAGAGCATCATTGGCAGGAATGAAACTTAGACTGGGCGAAGTGTTTGGTAATAAGGGTGGAGTGGACAGCAGGGCAGTGTTGACCCTTGGAGAAGTTAAAACCTACTGCAAAACAAACACAGTGAACTTCCTATTTCCACAGGATTTCATAACTATATGAAATGCGCTGGGGATGGTTTATTGTGTGTGATGAAGGTACATTTCCAGAGGATTCTCGTCTATGCTGAGCACTCTGGGAAAGGCACTTTGGGAAGATGTAAAATTTCAGCTAGTGACTGTCACGCGCACCCTCCCTCTCCCCTGCAGGCAGGAACAAATGGCGTTCCTGAACAAAACTGGGTTCCAAACGTTTGTATATGTGTTCTGAGGCTTCAGGACCCACTGGGAAGGCACATTCTTCAGCTGCTGGCTCCTGCTGCTGTGCACAGACACGGACCCAAGCATTGATGGATGCTGCTTCTAAAAGAGATGTCTGAGACTGGGCTCTTTTGTGCTATCTTCTCTTTAATGCACCAAACGCTGTGTGCTAGCTGAGAGGTGTGTGTGACCTGTACTAAAGCTGATACTTGAATGAAGTAGAGGAGGGAGACAGCCAGAGAGGAATGGAGATTTCTAGGAAAAGGAGAGACAGCATGGGCACGAAGCGCTATGTCCACACACAAAGGGTTTGTAGGCACACAATGGCAAAATGTGATGATTTGGTGAAGATAAGCCCAGGGAAGCGGGTTAGTCCAGCCAATGCTGTACCTGATAATTGCTTGAAGAATTTCAAGTCTCTCTGCCGAAAGGAGCAGCGAGTGGCTCACCGCAGAGTTAGAACGGAGCGGTGGGGGAGGATTATTGTAGACCATAATGTGCAACATCAGAAGGGCGCTACCTGAGATGCCCTTCGATCCACAGTCAAGCTTTAAAGACAGTGTTCCACAACTCACATCCCACCAATTAACAATGCAAAGATGAGCTTCTAAATTGGCATTCGTGATTGTCTTTGGGCCTGTGGTGGCCCCAGTGTACATCATGGCCAGAGCTTGTGGTGGGGATAACTGCTTACTTCATGGAAACTCGGAAAGAGAGGGGAGGGGAGGAGGGAGAAGGAGAAGGAGCAGGGGATTGGGGAGAGATGTGAGGGGTAGGGGCAGGAGGGGAAAGGGGACAGGGGATGGGAGGGGGAGGAGAAAGGGAAGGCGGGGTAGGGGGATGAAGAAAAGGGGAGAGAGATAGAGAGAGAGAGAGAGACCCAATTGCCTAACTTCCTTCCAGTAGCCCCTTGTTTAGGTGGATTCTCACAAATTGCTGTTTCCAATAAGATAAGAGAAGCTTTTTACGATAGCTTCTTTCAGCTTCTTTAAAAAAATTTAATAAAATAAAATAAATTATCATTCATTTGTTTTAGATAAAAAATCACAGTGTCCTAAAGCTACCAGCACAACTATGTTTATTGCAGCATTATTTACCATAGCTAAGATATGGAACCAACCCAGATGCCCCTCAGTAGATGAATGGATCAAGAAAATGTGGTATATATACACAATGGAATTCTATGCCTCCATCAGAAAGAATGACATTTCCCCATTTGTTAGGAAATGGAAAGGTTTGGAAAAAATTATATTAAGTGAAGTAAGCCAGGCCCAAAGAAGCATAGGTCCCATGGTTTCCCTTATTTGCAATATATAGTATAGGTATGAGTCAAGCGGAAAAGGTCAGATAATGTGATGTTAGGAAAATGAACCCTTAAATATGTATTTTAATGTTTTCGTTTCTTTCATGCATGTGTTTCTAACGCATTTATAAGATTATTTCTTTGTTGCTTTGTATGTCCCTCCCCCACAGTGTAACCCCCGCTTTCACTATATTTGATGTCAGTATAACATGTGGAGGAGATGGGGACAAACAAGTCGTTTAAGGATTCAGGTGGACCTGTTGCAACAATGAGAAGTACAAAATGTCATGTCAAAACCAACTTTACAATGTCGGTGTGGGGGGGCGAGGGGGGTATAATTGGGTGGGGGGAGGGGGGAGGCTGGGAAGGGAGGTGAAGGGTAAACAAAGGAGGAGGCTGCAATGCTTGGTAAGAAATGTATGCATTATCCTGCCCATGTAATTGTAGCCCCTCTGTACAGTATGTTCTCAAATAAAATTAAATTAAATTAAAAAAAAATCACAGTGTCCTATCTGAAGAGGATTTTCATGATGATCCACTCTAGTCCAGCCAAGAGAGCTTATTTAGGGATTACAAAGAGTTAGAACCCCCAGGATTTATTAGCTTCCTGCTGTCCTGACACATCAGTTATGCTGTAGACATTTCCATCATTGTAAAACATAGTGCAACTTTATAATTAGCACTTCTGTGTCCAAATTTGCTTTAACAATCATTTATAAAATAAACATTACAAAATAAATGTTTGGTGCATAATAAATAAATAGTGGGAGATATGTATTGAGAATACCGATATATTTATGATGAGCTATGTGGGAATATTTGTGCACAGATTTACCAATCACATGGATTTGGAGGCACATTTGAAGAATGTGACAAAAGAATTTTTGATTACTTTATATAGAACCACTATTCATTGCTGAAAGCTAGCTAGTACAAAACTGATAATATCACAAATGATGATTCCTGGCACAAAGTAGGAAAGAATCCATGGCATCATTTGCAATATTTTCTAGGAAAGCTATCTGGTTGCCTTCTAACATACTTTTATCCTAACAGCAATCCTCACATTTCTTGGCACTCATTTTTGGGACAAACACTATTGATATGTTATAATTAAAATTTAGAAATTATTCAATATATTTTACATCTTAAGTCTGTTAATCATTATTTCAATTGTGGGTTGTAGGAATTACTACCATTTTACTTTGACAGACTGAAAGGAAGACTAGACAAATGTTACACAGCTCATAGTTCTCAGTACGGGACTTGAAAGCAGGCCGCGGAGCTGCAAAAGCCTGTAATTTTAGCTAATATGCCTTTGCCTGGGTCCTATATTTTATCTGAAAAGTGGGCCTCATTCACATGAGTTCTATTTGGAGAAAACCTCGCTATATTTGAATCTAGGCAAGCAAGGTAAGGTAAGTGCTCTCAGAATATATCAGGCTTATAGGAGAAATTAACACAGGAAAGATGAAGAATAAGAAAAATTTTGATGGATGATTGATGGCAGGCATATAATCCCCACTACTTAGGAAGCTGAGATCTGAGACATATGAATCCAAGAGGTAGTTACCTCCAATTATCCAGCAAAAAGCTGGAAGCAGTGGTATGGATCAAGTGGTAGAGTGTCAACCTTGAGCAAAAAAAGCCAAGTAAGAGGTGGAGAGCCTGAATTTAATCCCCAGTCCTGGCACTGGCACAGAAAGGAAGAAAGGAAGGAAGGAAGGAAGGAAGGAAGGAAGGAAGGAAGGAAGGAAGGAAGGAAGGAAGGAAGGAAGGAAGGAGAAGGAAGGGAAGGAGGGAAGTAAGAAGGAAAGGAAGGAAGGAGGGAGGGAGAGAGGGAGGAAAGAAGGGAGGGAGGGAGGAAGGAAGGAAGAAAGAGGAAAGGTTCTGAAAATGTAAATGAGATAAGCCATGATCCAGCAGCTGTGAGATGTAGTGAGCAGACATTACCACTCCTGCACTTCCTGCAGGAGGTTGCTTGGGATTTGGGTCCAAAGTTCTGCAGCATGCTTGGGGTCCACAGTTTTCCCCAGCTTAACCCTAGTGACTTTTAATACTTCCTTTGATTAAACAGATATTCTTATCCACTTCACAGCAGGGCAGTGAACATCAAATAAAACAACACAGTTTCTATTTTGGACACTCTAACGTGTGCGTGCCCTGTATGATTCATTCTTCCCATCAGTAATTAAATATTTAAGGTTTACAGGAAAGTTGTATCGATATGAAACAAAAGAGAATGAAAACTTCTGTCTAAGGAATGGGGATTGATTATGAACATGAGGGTTAAATATAAAAATTATATTTTAAGCAGTATTACATGTGAAAATAATGTGCATACCTAGATTAACATCAAATTGGGGGGCAAAAAATCCTCTTTCATTGATGATAATGGAGAGACAACAATGTGATAAGAAGATATCCTTTTGTATAAACACAATTGTAAATGTAACTATGTATACACACATAATCCCCATGCATATAAACCTATATAAAGACAGAGAAATGGTAAACATCTGGGGTGACTTTAGTGGTTTCCCTAGTCCATAGTTTCCAAAATTGCATTGAAAAGGAAGAATTATAAAGTAAAGACCCAGTTTTGTAGCCATCCCTCATCAGCGTATTCCTGTAATCCTAGCTTCTTAGGAGGCTGAGATCTGATGATCATAGTTCAAAGCCAACACAAGTAGAAAAGTCCATGAGACTTGAATGAGCAAAAAGCTAGATGTGGAGGTGTAGCTCAAGTGGTAGAGCATCAGCCTTGAGCGTAAAGGCCAAGAAAGAGCACAAAGCTCTGAGTTCCAGCCCCAGTACTAGTACATAGACACACACATACAAACATACAAGTATTTATATATGAAGAGTAGAAATAGAGTCAAGAAGAAATCATAAACCCAAAGCTATAACAAAAATGAATTATACTAGAATAATGAAATGTCAGGGACAACAGAGAAGTATGTTTTTTTGCTTAGAGAACTAGAAACTCTGTGATAATGGAAAAATACTTGGGATGTATTTGTAAAAGCAAAACAGTAACTTACAGACATTTCTCATGCAGTCAAAACATGGTCATGAATCAACCACCCACTAACTCCATGATTGAGTAACTTATTTTATTCCAGGGGTGGAGATTTAGGATGAGACCATTCACCAGCTCATGAAGGTGAGCCAGCCAGTTAATGGCAGCACCGATAGTCACACTCAGACTCTGTCAGACTCCAAGGACTTTAGTTGATCACCTCCTACTCCTCACCCTATTCACAGGTAGAGAAAGTGAACATGGGAAAACACTCTTTGGAGAGAAAGGGGAAAAACGCTTTCAGGCTGTGGGAGGAATGGTGAGACCTACTAACACCTACAGATTACAACATTCCAGCACGCTCGTAGGAGCCCTTGCAATAAAGGCCCATCTACTGTAGAAGGACTTAGGAAACACCAGGCAAGGGAACATATTCCTGCAGTTGAATTCAAACTACAAAGCCCTTGCAGGGATTTGCTTTATGACAATTCTTAAAGCAATGATTATCGGTGACAAATCGAGCAACGGGAACCAAAAAAAAAAAAAAAGAAGAAGAAGAAGCAGTACATGTTCTTTTTGTTTCACACCTAGGAAGTGTGCCCAGTGTAAAAGAAATAGATGGGAAATGTCTGAGAAAACAAAGGGAAATGTGAAGAATACCACAGGCAAACTTTGAGCAATATTTAAGCTGGGGAAGAGTTCCACTATGAAAGGGAAATAGCCACAGCAGAATTTCAGCAACGAAATCACCCCTTAAAAGAAGCCACAGTGAAATATGGAACTGAGGCCTTTAGGAACCCTTAAAGGCCTTTGAGAAGCCCTTTCCCGGAACAAGAGAACAGCAAACAAAGATAAAGGCCCGCAAAATACTTTAAAATGATTTGCTTTCTGCATTTCAATCTCAACGTAAATCCTTCATGAGTTTACAGAAAACAAATGTGCTAAGGAGCAAGGGAAGTGTGAAAAGTTCAACTATCATTACACTGTCAGAGTCGATAGAAACTGTAGCTTTGAATGACACTTGGTCAGAATCGCAGGCACTAGCAGGCTCTACAGGAGCAACAGCGATCCTAATGTTTTACCAGAAGAACTCTATGATCCCTTTGGAGAAAAGGGTCTCTGTTTCTTAAAATCAAATAGCCATCACTTATCATTTTCTGCTTTTTTTTTTTTCTGTCTTCAAATTATCTCTTTGGTCCAATTATCCCAGTCTTGAATAACAAGGTAGTCTCAAAGACAAGATAAATAAAGCCAAATAGAAACATGTTCACCTGAGTCTGCTCTGGACAGAAAATCTACACAGGAAGTTGGTGTTACGGCAAAGCTCAAGTCAACTGTGTCGGTGGAAACAAAGCATAAAAGCTGGAGTGGTGGTGTAACAACGTAGGCAAGGATAAATGATGGCAATACTGAGCTAGATAGACTCTCCTAATAGAGAGGGATGAGTTGGATGTCTCAGGTGAGCCAGAATGGCGAGTGATTGATACTCAAAAGAACGGGAAATCTACACACGTGATAAAGGAAGTGGGAAAAGGGAAATGTGTCGGTGCCTGCTGGGCAGTAGGAATAGGTAGATGGGAGAGAAGGCTAGATCAAGAAGCACAGACACATCGATGGGCATGATAAATCCTAAACTGCTTTGACAACCTTGTGGAGTTCAGAAAATTAAGAAAGAACAAAATATATGAAATATAAATATTTTTTAAAATTTAAAAGGGGCAATCAAATCGATGCCCTCTTATCACAAAAAAACGATAAAAATGGGAGGTGTGAAGTCTATATAGCACAAAGATGAAAGGAACTTAAAAAAATAGAACTCACCAGTCTAAATGTAGTACTCAGGCACATATTTCTATGCGTGGTTGGCACCTGGTCTGAACTTGTAACACCAATGTGAATATCCAATGACTACTCTATGTGGAAATGTTATATCTTCATACAGTCAGGATAGATGCACACAATTCTATCAAGTGTGTGGAATGGTATGAACTGTGAGATTCTTGATTCAAGGCATGTTGTGACTGCCAATGATATATTTATTCAAATCTGTTTTCCTTTGGTCACTAGTCTTTCTCAACTGCAGAGGGAGTTCATCGCCTTTACAACAAAGTCAGGGCTGTCCCTGCCACAACTTGTTTTTTAAGCAGTTTTTTGTGAACTTACAGTATAAATACACCAGAACACATTCCTGACACTTGTGCATATTTATCAATATATAGATTAGATTATTAGGGCTCTTAAACATACACTGTGCATAGTTATCAGTCTATAAAAGGATTATCTGGACTTATAACTAAACACTAAATATAAATAGGCAACATACTTGAGAATCACTCATCTAAAACTGCAATATCAGAAACACTCTAAAAGTTTTTGACATGTTTCCTTGAGTGGAAAATTCCACTCTTGACTTCAGGTAATGCACTGGAGTCCAAATGCAGTAGAAACTATGAAACTATCTGGAAGCTATGTGCACAACTTTCAAAAGTTATATATTTTTCTTTCATTGAAGTTGTTGGGGATCAAACCTAGGGCCAATTGCATACTAGGCAAGTATTCTATATTTTCAGTGAGAGGAATGATTTATCACAACACACACACACACACACACACACACACACACACACACACACACACACACATATCTTGTGTTAGTCATTTGTCATAGAGTTCTGAGAAACTCCTGATTCAGATTCACTCTATCGTATTACTTATTCCTAACCACTATCACACGAGGAGACAGTCTTCGCGGGCCCATTGTTAGAATGCTATTTATTTAAATCTCCAGACTCGTTTTCCAGCCTCAACCACCAATTAATTCAAGAATTGATTTTCTTTTTTTTAAGTAGGAGAGTGAACTCCATCTCCTTTGATGTCTGTCAAGTGCATTTTCATACTAGTCAGCAGGTATGTACACTTCCAGTTCAAAGTATCAGAATCTATCGAAACTTCACATCGAAGAAACTGCTCAAATGTACCTGAGGTCTCAGTGCGAATGCCCATACATGAGACACTTTGTGGGTGGTCACCTTTTGTACCTTATTAAAACAAGCTTGCCAAATGAAGGTTTTATACCCACATATCTGCTTAGAAGTATATTCTTCATTCCATGAGCTTATTTTTGTGGAAAGGTGTAATTTTTCTCATTCACTATTTTTTTTTGGTGGGGGGTGGGGGTCTGGTCATGGGGCCTGAACTCTGGGCCTGAGCGCTGTCCCTCAGCTCTTCAGCTCAAGGCTAGCACTCTACTACTTGAGCCACAGCGTGACTTCTGGCTTTTTTTTTTTGCTTATGTGGTGCTGAGGAATTGAACCCAGGGCCTCAGGCATGCAAGGCAAGCACTCTACCACTGAGCCATCTTCCCAGCCCCTCTCATTCACTATTAAAACATCATTTATACCTGAGCATACAACAAGTAGGACAACAACACAATAGAGACAGTTTCCTTTCTAGAAATGAGTAAACCAGTGCCCAGTGTGTCTGGGAGGATTCAGGAAACAGAACTGGCAGCTTTCAATAGTAGTGAAATGCACCCCCCCAAACAAAAAACAAGTGAAATGCCAAAACCTTTTACTCTAGTACAAAAGACTGTGTGTGCATGTATAAATAAACGTGTGTGTCTTTGTACATACATATGCGTATGCATATATACACACATGTATAGATATAAACACAAAAATAACATCGTAGTGTGTGCATGCATACTCACATATGAGAGAAGAAAAACAAACTGTCTTCGTTCATTCCCCCACCGATTACAGCAGTGTCTGTCTTTTTTTTTTTTTTTGCCAATAATATTAGAGGCACGTTTCCAAAAGTTTGTGTAAGCTATATACAATTACTATCCCCATCTGTAGAAGAGAAAACACAACTTGTAAAGGGAGGCTAAGATATGGGCTTCACCAATACCAACTGCCAGGGCTTGGCACAGAAAGGAGAAGTGCTTGTCTTTAAAACTAATCCTGTGGTATCAACATCCTGGATTTCAGGATTTGGTGGGACTAGGGAAGTAAACCATCCTGTTGGGCTCAGGTCTCCGTGTCTGTGGAGAACTCTCTCTCAAATGGGGTAACAGAAAATGCAGCAGCGTCCGAGGACGTAGTGGTGAATAGAAACTGGTTGAACAACGTGGCGATGGTCCCTCTAGATTCATAATCTCTTTACATAAATAAACCACGGTTTAGGAAAAGCGTGAGGGGAAAGGCAAGCGCAACATCGCGCCATTGTGTGAGTCCCCAGCCAGGAAACCTTCCGCTGCTCAGAGTGAGTAGGCAAGATGTCTATCAAAGTTAGGAACTAGAGCAAAATAGTAGTGTAAGGGGAAAAAATAAAGGTTAAGTACAGCCAAATTACTTTTTTCCCTTTCAGTCCTCTGGTGTCCCGATCCCAGGTACTCCTGGCAGGCTCTCCGGGCATCCATTATGCATGTACAAGCAAATGCTTCTGGCATCCAGCCAGGAATTGGTTTTCTTCTGTCCATTTGGCTCTCTATAACATCTGGTGTATTATGAGCACGAGCCATGTATTTAGAGCACAAAAGATATTGCGTATGGTTAAGCAAAGAGAAGAGGGAAGTGTTTCTCATGTCAGGATCTCATTATAGTTTTCCCAGAAAAAAAATAGATGAGAAAATGAAAAATGGCTGGAAAGTTGAACCCAATTTCTAATGAGAAAATGAAAGAAAAGAAAAGAGCAAAGAGAATGCGCAGCAACAACCAAGTTCCACTGTAGGTTCTTAAAGAGAATCATGGTCAAGAGCAGAGTTTGGGTCCAGAAATGCAAATGTGGCCTTCAAGAGTCTTGTTGAATTTGAGGAATAGAATTAAGAACAAGGGGCTAAATGAGACACGAAGGTAGCAGTACAAAAAGAAAGAGGCAAAAGCCAGATATGGCAAGTCAGAAGTCCCGAAGGAAACTGAGGAGCAAGATAAGAAAAAAATACAGTTAATAGGAGCCATGGAAATAACTGCGTATGAATATTTTGTAGCTATGGTGGATGGTCTTTGGGTTGTTTTAACCTAGTTTTATGCTTAGTACCAGGCCTTGCTCTTAAGTCTGTCATCTCCCTAACAAAGGAGAAGAAAAAAGAAATGATCACGATCAAGAATATATTGTATTCATAAGCTGCTTTACTCAATGACAGCTCCTTTGTACAACTACATGAGGATAATTTTTTTTTAAAGATTAAAAAAGGTAAACAATAACACTTTGGGTCTACTTCTTCTCCCTTCTGTTATCAAACTAGATTTTCTAAGATAACCCCTGCTTTCACTGTATTTGATGTCGGTATAATTTGTGGAGGGGAAGGGGAAAAACAAATCGTTTAACTAGGGATACAGGTGGACCCACTGCAACAATGAGATGTACAAGTCGTTATGTCAAAAAACAAACTTTAAAACTTTGGTGGGGGGTGAGGGGAATATGGGAAGGGATGGGAAGGGGAAACAAAGAGGAGGCAACAATGCTTGATAAGAAATGTACTCGTTATCTTGCCCATGTAATTGTAACTCCTCTATAGGGTATTCTCACAATAAAAAAAAATAACAAAAAACTAGGTTTGAAAATGGGACTGTGTGGTATGAGTCAATGTTCATTCCTCTAAAACAAAGTCAATTTGACTTAAACTGAGTATGTAGTAACAGGCACTGTCTTAAATAACATTGAAAGAATGAACCGATATAGTCCTTACAAAACTCTAATTTTACTCAGATAAAGAAGTCACATTTTAAAGCAGCCGATAGGCAGATGTCACTCTATTAGACCTTTTTCTTTTTTCTTTTTTTAATTTAATTTAATTTTATTTGTGAACATACTGTTCAGAGGGGTTACAATTACATGGGCAGGATAATGCGTACATTTCTTACCAAGCATTGCAGCCTCCTCCTGTGTTTACCCTTCACATCCCTTCCCAGCCTCCCCCTCACCCCCAATCCCAATCCTTCTCCTTCCCCCCCCTTCCCCCCTCCCCACACCAACGTTGTAAAGCTCGTTTTGGACATGACAACTTGTACTTCTCATTGTTGCAACAGGTCCACCTGTATCCTTAAACAACTGGTTTTTCCCCATCTCCTCCACAAGTTATACTGACATCAAATATAGTGAAAGCAGGGGTTATACTGTGGGGGAGGGACATACAAAGCATCAAAGAGATAATCTTGTAAATGCGTTAGAAACACATGCATGAAAGAAAAAAACCTTAAAATACACATCTAAGGGTTCATTTTCATGACATCACATTATCTGACCTTTTCCGCTTGACTCATACATATACTAGATATTACAAATAAGGGAAACCATGGGACCTATGTTTCTTTGGGCCTGGCTTACTTCACTTAATATAATTTTTTCCAAACCTTTCCATTTCCTAACAAATGGTACAGTGTCATTCTTTCTGATGGAGGCATAGAATTCCATTGTGTATATATACCACATTTTCTTGATCCATTCATCTACTGAGAGGCATCTGGGTTGGTTCCATATCTTAGCTATGGTAAATAATGCTGCAATAAACATAGTTGTGCTAGTAGCTTTAGTGTGGTCTTGTTTGTAAACATTTGGGTAAATGCCCAAAAGTGGGATTGCGGGGTCATAGGGGAGGGGTCATAGGGGAGTTCTATGTGAAGTCTTTTGAGGAACCTCCATACTGCTTTCCAAAGTGGTTGAACAAGTTTACATTCCCACCAACAATGAAGTAAGGTTCCTTTCTGTCCACATCCCCTCCAGCATCTGTTGTTGTTAGAGTTCTTGATTTTTGCCATTCTAACTGGAGTGAGGTGATATCTCAATGTTGTTTTGATTTGCATTTCTTTTATGGCTAAGGATGTTGAACATTTCTTCATGTGTCTATTGGCCATCCTTCTTTCTTCTTCAGAGAAGTTTCTCTTTAAGTCTTTCGCCCACTTATTTATTGGGCAGTTGTTTCATTGAGGATTTGTTGTTGGGGGGTTTAATTTTTTGAGTTCCAAGAATATTTTAGATATGAGACCCTTGTCCGTTGTATGGCTAGTAAAGATCTTCTCCCAATCCGTGGGCTTTCTATTGATCTTGCTAGCTATGTTAGACCTTTTTCTTGAATTTTTCATATTTGTTAACTTTTTTATATTTTTATTTTTAAAACTCTTCCAAAATTAGAGGAAAGGAAAAAAGCAAAATTCCAAAGGAAAACAATTTTTGTTATAATATCTCATTGTAAGACAATTAATCTGAAGTTTGTAGATTTTAGATGCCTTGGTAAAAGTTAAAGAACAACAATAAAACAAGCAATGAATGATTATGGATAGACTCTAGATGCAATAGCTGATTCCAAAATGTAATTGCCTTAAACACTACTGAACCATTGAATGTTAGTTGTCCAAACCAAAGATGAATTTCACTCCAATGTTCTTATATCAGGTCACAGAATTGTGAGATTTATTAGAAAGGAGTTAAGTTTCTTTCTGGATAATGTATGAATAGTATATTATTAGCAGTAGAATAAACATAACATGCCATTTTTTACCAGATGATTAGTCTCAGTTGATGTTGACAGTGATATAAATCTCTCTTATTCTCTAAGTTTGAGGTTCTGTTTCACAATATCCCCAAAGAATTAAGATCAAAGTCCAGACTCTGGGAAAGCTAGAATCTTTTGTCTACCAACACAGATCTAGAAACCTAGAAAAGCAATTACTCTAAGCTGTGATATCTTCCTTGATGACATGCAGACAAGCATAAGATTTAAGCAGAGAAGGTCAAACAAAATTAGGATCTTTCTATGACATGTATAAAATGGATTATCTTCACAATTATATAGATAGATTTTTCATATATTCTGTATATTGCTATCTAATATATTTTCCTATAAACAAATACATTATTTTTCTTTATATTGGCATGTATACAATAATTTGAGTGATAATGTGTGCACATTTTAAATATAAATACAGAAGTTATGTCTTTTCCTCCCTATAAATAAAATACAATTCATCTTTTTTTGTTTTTGATTTCGTGAAGACAACTCCTATGTTGGACAGCATATGTAAATGCCTGATAGACAGTAAGACAGAGATCTCATCAAAAGTTTTTCAAAAGGCCAGGCAACTGGCAGCTCACACCTGCAACCTTACCTACTCATGAGGCTGAAATCTGAGGATCACAGTTCAAAGCCAGCCTGGGCAGGAAAGTCTGAAGACTCTCATCACCTATTAAACACCAAAAGAGCCAGCAGTGGAGCTGGAGCTCAAGTGGTAGAGTGCTAGCCTTAAGTAAAAGAAAAAGAGAAAGCTGAAAGACACTGCCCAGGCCCTGAGTTCAAGCCCCAGGGCCAACACACACACATACGTATACACCCCTCTCTCCCCCACACACACACCAATTTTTTTTCAGACTCTAATATCTAATTGAGTGATTTGCCACAAACTTTGCTGAAAAAATGATCTGAATATTTTGGCATCCTTAGCTATCACCTATCACTTACAGAATGTATTGTTGGGTTTGAATCTGGGGGGGTGGGGGAGTTGCAGAGGAGAGACAAGAAGCAAATCTTCCCTGATTGTACTGCTAAAAATCCCTTTATGATGCTGTTTACCTATTTAACTGAATTGTGCATGTTGAGGGAAATGGGTATTCACCTTTCCATACTTGCAGCTCTAGCTTGCACTAACAAACACCCCTCAGCAGGTGTGACCAGCAGGTTAGGCAGGCAGGAAGCTCACACCTGCAGGATTACAAAAAGATTTCTAATCACCAACCACAAAGACCATTCAACTTCTGGAGCCTTGCAAAGTGAAGGGAGAAAATAAATTTGATTTGTAAGAAGTAGATACCAAAAGAAAAAAGAAAAAAAAGAAAGAGAAAACAAGGAAGGAAATCTTTACAAAAAGCTTTAGAAGCAGACTGATGTTAAAACACGGGAAGTCATCAACATTAGTTCTCCTTGAAAGAGCCGAATGAAAACATCAAAGACGGGTGTTGCAGAGATAGGTGGGTTTTTTTTTGTGCTTAGCTTAAGAAAACTCTCTTTCTCAAAGACAGTAATTTCGTGCAATTTCATTACATAAGAAACCAGCTTTAAAAACAGTACTTCTTGAACAAATCACAGTCCTAGAGGAGATGGGATGAAGAAAAAATATTTGCTACCTGAATTTGCCTTCTCTCTAACAGTCAGTGATACTTAAACAGGGCATCTGCAGAGAAGGTCAGGCATGATTCAAAATTAATTACAAAAATGAACTTCCACATTGCCCAGCCAAAACATGTAGCCATTAGAAAACATTGAGGGAATAAAGATGACAAAAAAAAAGAAAGAAATGTTTCTTAATAGTCTCCCTTTGGGGGGAGGGGTTGGGGAAAGTAACCCAATATTTAATAATGCTCTTTAAATAAAAAAAGAACCTTTTTCCTTTTTTTTTTTTTTTGCTATACAAAGCTGCTTACTTGTCTAATGTTATCATGTCAGCTTTCTAGTGCCTCTATTATTATTCTTTCTGAAGGCTAAGTTATGATTTGAAAAGGTAACATGAGGGAAAACATGCATGTATCACTGTCAGTCTACATGTGAAAATCTCACCATGTCCTTAAATCGAGGGTAATACCAAAGATACATGCCTCTGCTCAGAACTTGAAGAGGGAAGAGAAGAGGCCTTCTTTGGTGTCAGAGGAGATGAAGGGACCTTTACCCCACTCTAATAAAGACAGCTTTCTCCTTCCCCAGAAAAACAAATCCATCACCACAAAACTGGAATGAATAAAGGAGTCCATGGAAGAATTATATAAGAGGGAACTGGACGATTCAACTCTATACAAATCATGTAGGAAAACGTGAAAGCAACTGAAAAAAAGAGAAGAATAAAAGTGAATTGTAGAATTTTCACCTTCAATTCATATTAAATGCATAAAATGGAGCAATAGATTTAGGGTAGAGAAAAACTTCAGTGCAACAAAACATCCTTCAGTGTTGTGGATTCATTAGTTCTGCTTTTGACGAGCAACAATGTGATGGTAAATGAATGAATGAATGATGAATGAATGGATGGATGAATGAATGAATGGAAAATAGCAAAAATGAAGTCCAATATCATTTAGCACTGAGCAAATGAAAATGAAACATTAAGTACCCTCATAAGGTTTTTTGAAATGCAACTGAATTTAGGCTGTGAATTTGCTAAACATGTCCTAATTGGTAAAATGTGTACTCTCTAAAATGCAGGAAAGAAAGTGAAGCAAAGGCCCAGAAAGTAGAAATAAGGTGATAGATTTTGTTTTTCTTGGACAAATATCTACCCTAAATATAAAAATACCTGGTGGTCAGACAAGAAACTTTAGGATAAAATGACCTAAGAGAAAACAAACTTAACAGCAGGAGAAATGCCAGAAAAGAATGGCATAGAAAAGAATGGGAAGAAAATGTGTTTGTTTGGGAACAGGCATTAATAATATTTATCAACAAACATACTCATCACTCATCATACACTCCTCGGCAGCAAGGTCCACATTATTGTAACAAACATGAGGAATATTTGGAGTTTTATACCTATATGTAGCATCTAGTATGGTGCAAAAATAATTCAGTGTATGCCAATAATACTAACCATTCAAACAGAATATTTTTCAGGTGAAGAGCTGTGGTTCTATAAAGAAACAAAAGGACAAAAATGACATAAATCATTGAATATAAAATAGCAATCAACAGTTATTTTTGTTGGAAACAAATTGTCTTTTTCTAGAATTGGTTGCTATTCAAGGGAAATACATATGTGGCAAATAATATAGCTGACTATATATTAATGACATGCTGTTGAATATTATATGTTAATAACATACTATTTATCCTCTATACCCATCATAAACTATAGTGTAGCTTATATTAACTTCCAAGGGATATGTAAGTGAACATTTTCATATGTCTAATGAAATAGAGATTTATTTTTTGCATATATATATATATATATATATGATCTTGTAGAAGAGAAATGAGATTGGGTGAGAAAGAAATAAAGAATTTCCTTGGAGATATATATATATATATATATATATATATATATATATATATATACATTACTTATACAGTACTGAATTATGCAAACTCAAGGTAAAAGTAATCAGTAATTCCCTGATAGGTGTATGAAGCAACTGCTAATTTTTTTGCTAATTTTTTGAAAATTAAAATAATTTTACATTTTCCCCTTTATTCAAGAATATAAGAAAGGGATATCTTTTAAATATTCACAGTTATTTGGACAAAATCATATCTTTTGCACATCATGACAATAATGGTATAGTAAAGACACAGAATGACTAAAGGATAATATTTACATTACAAAGATAACACTCTAAATTACAAGAATATGTGTATTATGTGTTTATCTGTCAATCTGACTTTCTATCAATCTACCCAGAGAGACATAAGGGAAGGTACCAATGCTTTACTTGACAATTTTGCTTATTTCTCATGACAGACAAAAATATTTACATTGAAGTAAAATGATCTCAAGATCATTTTCTAAAATACCAACTAACATGACAAGAAGTAATTACCTAAATATATGATTTTAAAAGTTAGGTTCAGTTTCTATACACTAACAATGATTCACTGAAGAAGTAAATTAAGAAAATAAACTCATTTTAAACAGAATCAGAAAAGCTAGAAATGATTTTGACCAAGGATATAAAACTCTTGCACACCAGAACTATAAAACATTGATGAAAGAAAAATTAAAAGAGACACAAATAAATGGAAGCAATTTCCTTTCCATGAGGTGGGAGATTTAATATTGTTAAAATGTCCATCCTACTTACTGCTATCTACAGATTCAATGCTATCCCCATCAAAAAATTCCAGTGATATTCTTCACAGAATTAGAAGGGAGAACAGGGCAACCGTGAGCTCCACATGGAACCATGAAAGGCCCCACATAGATAAAGCACTCATGTGAGGAGAATTAAGCTGTAACCATCACTGTTCCTGATTTCAAAATATAATAGAAAAGGCTGCCAGTAGCTCAGCAATATGGTCCTTACATGAAGATGGAGAATGCCAATAGAACAGAATAGGGACCCAGAAAATACACACAGCAAAGTCTATCTTTGATCAAGGTGCCAAAAACAAATTATAAAACAAGGATATTTATTTTTGAAAATGGTGTTGGAAAAACCTAGTTATCTACATGCTCAAGAGTGACTGACATTGGATCTTTATAACCACAGACAGCCCTAACACTGTCCATCTCCTAGAAGAAAAGATGGTGGGAAATTCTGACCTTGGTCTCCGCAGTGATTTCCTAGGTTCAACAAAGTAAATGAGAAAATTTTATTTGACTAGGAAATGTATGCGCAAAGAAATACAATATACAGATTACTGGGAAAATTTGGCAAACTATATATCTGCTCCGGGGTTAATTTCCAAGATATATGGAGAACGAATTTGTATTAGCCAATAGCAGAATTCAAACAACATGATACAGATGGTTACCATTTTTAGAAAAGAGTTTTATCCAAAGTAGGGGCATAAATGGTAACAGGAATATGAAAAGGTATTTAATGTTTTAAGAGCAATACACTGTGAGGCCACACCTGAAACCTGTCAGTCATTATGACTCAGAAAGACAAAACTCTTGCTGGAAATGAGTAGAGCAGGACACTTGTGTACTCTCAATGGGGATATAAAATGGTCCATAGCTACTGAAAACAATATAAGATTACTCAAAAAATTCAAAAGAGCCCTTACAATATGATACAGCAATCCTACTGTTGGGTAAAGATGATACCCAAAGAGGCTGAAATCAGAATGTTAATAAGATATGGGCATTGCCATGTTTATTGAAATATTATTCACAAGAGCCTATGTCAATCATAAGACAAATGGGCAAGGAAAACACGACAGAGACGTTCAGAGGGACGTTATTCAGCCTCAGTAAAGAGGCGGTGCTACCCTTTGTAATAACAACACGGATGAAATTAAAGGTATTAGCTTAACTGAAATAAGGCAGTCATGGAATGGCAAATACTTGATAATCCCATTATATGAGGTACCCAAATCATCAAATTCATAAAACTAAAGGATGTAAAAGAAGTGTCTAGGAATTAGGGGTAAGAGAAATTAGATTTTGTTTCCCAATAGGTAGCAGTTAATCTCAGGTTATGCGTTCATACCACAAATGAACAAGCAAAAAAAACCCCAAAAAACAAAAAAACCAGGGCTGAAGTGGTACAGTGCTAGTCTTGAGCAAAAGAAGCTCAGGGACAGTGCCCAGACCCTGAGTTCAAGCCCCAGGACTGGCAAAACAAACAAACAAACAAAAAAACCCAGCCCAATGACATTCAAAAAATACAAAAGACACAAGGACACTTGATACTATCTACTGTCTTGATTCTGGTTATAATTCTCATGGAGAGTTTTGCATATTTAAAGTATCAAAAGTATACCCACTAACTATGAGGAATTCTTTGCATATCAATTATACTTGAATAAAGCTGTTAAGATTAATTACAACTCTAATGTCTCCAGTTGTTTGTTTTCCAAATTTAAGATTGAGTTCTTCAAATTAACTAAGAAATTTCCATGCCATTAACCCTCTTGTACATTTTTGATGAAGAAATTTAATATAATCTACAAATTAAACCCCCTCTCAGAGTTTCAAAGTATAATGAGAATTTCTTATTTTAGACCTCTATTTTGAGATGCAAATTTCATCACTGCCAAGATATTTGTTTAGAAATTCATGTATCTCCTTTATATTAGCTCCTGACATCATCTATTTCATTAATATTAAACATTGTAATTTTAAGGAATGTCCCTAAAGAGCTTCCTTTCTTTATGTACAAGTAATAAAATACTTTGCAACTATATAAGCTGTATAAACAGCATTCTCAAGCTAATATTCACATTGGCATTTTCCATTTGCCTATTTTTCAGGTTCTGTTGGGGAATTTGGTGGGTAGAGTGATCTAAAATGTTTAAAACATAGTCACATATCATATGGTTTTTTCATAACTACATGTTTACACAATCACAAAGCTTGAACATAACAGCTTTAATGTTCAGTAAAAGTAGATGCATTCAGTTCTCAGAATTTCAATGGATTAAGAAAATATTCAATTTCCTCAAGGTACTTAATGATCAAGATACTTTATGAAGTCCTTTTGCAAGGAACGGTGGTTGAGGCCATAAAAAAGAGAAAAGCATACTCATGAATTTCAAATCATGAGCAAAACCAACCCAATTTTTTTCTAAGACATAATAGGGAATAGTCACTTGTGTCTCTATGAAGTTCAATTGCAAAAAAAAAAAAAAAATGGGAACAGTTAAGAAGTTATATGTCTTCTCTACTTAATATGTATAATCAATCTATACATTACTAAAATATTCTATAAAATTTAGTGAAGTGATAGTTGCTTTAAAATATTCAAAACTATAAAAGTTTTCTATAGACCATATTTTTACGTTTTAAACAAGAATTGTACTTTTCAGATTATGGAAATATTCATTTGCATTTAAAAGGAGAAAATATAATCTCCTATTAAAAGGGAATTAAAAACAATCACAATGACAACAGCATAATACATTTTAATCTCGGTGTCGTTCCTTTGAATTTTAAAAATTTGACCTATTTTCCATTCCTTGAGCATTTCCATGCTCCGGTTGACACTGCTTCCAGCCTGGATGTTTTTGAATCTAATCTTGGGATATTTTGGTGTGTCTCTGAGATTTCTTTCTTTCATTCTTCTTGGTTATTCTTCCTTGAGCTGCTCTTTAAGTAGCAATGCAAACTTTCCTTATTCTTGGGAAAAAAAAGGGTACTTTGACTTTTCTGACCCTGTTACCACAATAACCCAAAAAGCCACCTCTGGTCGATTGTCTATGAAGCCATTATGCTTATTTGGATAAAAATGATTTTCATGCAACTTGGCATAAAGACTCCCATTCCACTCTTACTTCACCTTGGTAGATTGGAAAGGCCTGGCCTTCACTTAAGAACACAGCTTTCTTCCTGCCACACACATGAAGTGACTTTCACTCCTCCCTGACACTAAGCTTAGCACTGTCCTGGCAAGTTGCAGGGCCACCTTGGGCCTCTGAACCACACTCTTCCTGTAAGGCCCTATGCTGGGTCCCTGCATATACTTTCCAGCTCCAAGCTTCATGTTATTGATTCGTTTGTCCTATCCAGGGTTTTACATGGTGAGTGTTTGATAGGCTATGGTGGAAAGAAATCACACAAAATCAAACAGTTTATTCACTGATCCAAGATAAAAACAAAAACACTGCCACACTCTCTGGTGCGGGGGCTGGGGGGGTCTATTTGCACAGAGGTATATTTTAAAACATTTAAAATGTGATTCCTTTCATTGGAAAGTTCATGGTAGAAATCCCAACTTAAAATGAAGCTATATACTTTCAGTCAATTGCTCGATTCAAGAAATAAGTGCGCTATTTAGGGTCCATGAAACATGTAAAAGGCACTTATCATTCATTTGTAGTGTGGTAAGTGTCTGTTGGTCCCGTTTTATGAAGCCTATTTGGGAATCCATGGCTAAAAAATCAGAAAAACAGAATCTACCCATGGGTGTTCTTATGGGGATTTTCAATCAGTATTTTCGTTTCAGAAGTGAAATGATGAAGGAACCTAGCCTGGTGTTTTCTGTACTGATTGTGCAATACGACCTGGCTCAAAAGCTCTGGTTGAGTTTTAAGATGTATGCGTTTCAGTTTTTGTGATCATGAAAAGAAATGATATCAACCAAGTGACCTGTACATTATCACCCAGCCCTACATTACAGTTGTAATAAAAAAGAAGGAGCATATACGTGATCCATTACAATCAACTTTAACTCTGGGGAAGGAAATCTTCCATGGGGTATGACAGCACTGTATAGTAATTGTGTGTCCAGGGTATGTTAATTCTTCTAGCATCAATGTCTTCATTAATAAAATGGTAACCATCCAGTAAATCCTATTAACCCCGAATTATTTGTATGGTGCCCTAGCAGGCAAAAATACATGTTACATTATTGTACATTTTAAGTCTAATGTAAGGATGCTATTGGAGAGGCATTTTATGTATGCAAACATGTCTGTGTACTCCTATGACATGTTGCTTAAATAATGCAGTGAGGTAAACTATTAAAAGCAAGTGAGAGAAGTATATATTTGTCTCTATATACATTTCACATATCTACACAAGCATACCTAGTTATCTATGTAGGCGTTTGTGTATATTTCTATATTTCTTCCATCACTTCCTTAATACTTGGCTCCACTAAACTGCGTAAGGCTTATTAGCTAGGGTTCTCTTTACCCTGCATGTCATTGTCCTTCCAAGGCAGATGCACCCTTAGGGGTATTGTTTTCAGGCTTTAAAATGCTCCCTGACTCTGTTCTTGTAATTCCACTGGCCCTGCTGTCAATTACGAGCTTGAGTTGCAGTGAGCCTATCTATATAGCTGTTCCCACCAAAGACCAGGCTGTTAGCTCAGGCTATTGGAGGGCAAGAACAGGAGCCCCCTTTGGTAGAAACCACAGTTACCAACTCCACCTCCAATCGGAGGCTATGGCTGGGATATTTCTCTAAACAGTCATACTGACTTATGATTAGGATGCGATACATGGAATTACCTATACATTTTGATATGCTTTCACATAATGTATCATATTGACCTTAATAAATCTTAAAGGACCTATTGCTCCATAGTTGCTAATTGGATAATTGTCTGTAGAGACAGTCTGGGCTGGGCTATGAATCATATGACCTCAGAGCTTAGTGGTCTGTTTCTTGTTTATATGATTCTCCATCCTTGTTATTTGTATTCGGGCACCTAGAAAACTAACACAGCCTCTCTCTAAAACACTGCAGGTAATCACAAGGGAAAACCATACAAAGGACCGAGGACATATGCACACTGGCTTTTTAAACTTTGGTCTTCCACCTGCAATAACAATCATCCTGCTGCTTTCATTTCAGAGCCAGAAAAACCACCAGACCAGGCTCAGATTCCACAAGGCATACATGTACATTACACCAGTTGTGAGTGAGCCAGGAGCAGAAACGCATGTGTGAAGTCCCAATGTCTATCTTAGTAGCATATATATACATATATATTAGATATATACATATGTATATATACATATATATATATATTAACCATCTTAACATCTAATTTTTTTGTGCCAGTTCTAAGACTTGACCTCAGTGAATGGCACTTTTTCAAGGTTGGCGCTCTAGCATTGAGCCACAAATTTATGACCATTTTGTTTTGGTTTCGGTTTTTTGGGAGGTAAGGGGGACTTGGGGGTGGTTAATTAGGGGTAAGGATCTCATAAACGTTCCTACCCAAGCTGACTCCAAACCATGATTTTCAGATCTCAGCCTGAATGGCAAGGATTACAGACGTGGTTCCTGGTTTACATTTTAATTTTTATTTACTTAAAAAAGACAACGGCATCTTGTTTGAATTTCTCCCTTTCACTCGTAAGTTAAATTTCAAGAGTTATGAAATTATGGTTAGCTGCATGTTGGGAAAAACAAAGGAGAAGGTAACAATGCTCAAGAGAAAATATACTCATTATCTTATTCATGTAACTGTAAGCCCTCTGTACAGTATCTTTACAATAAAAATATATACTAGAAATTTTTAATGGATGTTAACATATCAATTAATGTGCTAAGTTAACACATTGTTCATAGTGTTATATTTTTTTTTAATTTTATTTTATTTTATTTGAGAACATACTGTACAGAGGGGCTACAATTACATGGGCAGGATAATGCATACATTTCTTACCAAGCATTGCAGCCTCCTCCTTTGTTTACCCTTCACCTCCCTTCCCCGCCTCCCCCTCCCCCCACCCAATTATACCCCCCTCCCCCCCCCACACCGACATTGTAAAGCTGGTTTTGACATGACATTTTGTACTTCTCATTGTTGCAACAGGTCCACCTGAATCCTTAAACGACTTGTTTGTCCCCATCTCCTCCACATGTTATACTGACATCAAATATAGTGAAAGCGGGGCATAGTGTTATATTTTAAGGACACTGATGTCTAATGCCATATAATCAATGAATGACATACTATCATAATGATCATTGTACCATATTGTTATAAGATCACAATATTAAGTGAGTGCCAGGTGATTTATTTTAGCTTTCTCTTTAATAGATAAAATCTCCACAGGCTCTGTGAAGACTGTGAAGCGCTGACAGTATGCTTCTGTGTGTTGGTGCCGGTCATCCTCACAAACAAACCGACCATCACTCAGTATTAGCTCTTCTTTTTTGGGGGGGTGGGTTGTTGGTCATGGGGCCTGAAGTCTGGGCCTGGGTGCTATCCTTCAGCTCTTCAGCTCAAGGCGAGCACTCTACCACTTGAGCCACAGCACCACTTCAGGCTTTTTCTACTTAGGTGGTACTGAGAATTGAACCCAGGGCTTCATGCATGTGAGGCAAGTACTCTACTACTGAGCCATTTTCCCAGCCCAGAACTAGCTCTTTTGGGGACAGTAAAGACAAAGACCCTTTGGGGAGACAGTAGCCGGGAGAAAGATAAAAAATAACAAATGAATAAAATGCATTACCAATCAAATCATGACAGTGTAATGGAGACTATTTAGCAAGAAGTGAAGGGTGGGATAGGAATGCTAATTTTAAATAAAATGATCAAGAAAGGCTTCCCAGAGTGGGTGACACAGAAGGCAAAATATCAGTACCTTAAGGAACTGCAAAGAAAATTAGAAAAGCCCGTGGGAACAACTGGGGAAGGAAATTGTGGGGGCAATTCAGAGATCTCCTGATTCTGGCCTCAATGAACCCTGAATATTTTTACATGATGACCATCTCTTCTGAAAGAAGTTGCTTGCTCACTGTTTCCCAGTAGTGGCTTACTGACTTTTACTATGATCCTTGGCCACCAGTCAGAGGTCAACTTCCTTTAAAGTTAGATGATGCCATAATGCTATGCTCTGTCCAACAGCACACTGGAAGAGGTGACCTAAATGATGCTTTGGCTGGGCCCTGTGAATTAACTCAAAGTCCCCCAACTTCCTATCAGTGCCCTTTGATCTGAGCTCATTCTCTGCAGTCATCTTCGGTTCTAGGTGGAAAGAGAAGCGTCACAGGTTAAGTAACCAGCCTAGGAGGCAAACTGCTCCTCAAATAGGCAATGCCTTCTCATCATAGTAAAGAAAGCAGCCAATGCCAAGGAGATCATCTGGCTCCTGTACTGTTCCAAGAAGAAAGTGAGAAGAACTTCTGTGGAACTCCCCCAAAGACAAAGACTGAGATCAAGGTCACCCAGGTCACGCTTAACTTGAGACCGTTTTAACTACTTATGACTGTCTCACTCCTGACCCCCAATATTCCTTATTTAGCATGAAGCCAATGACTGTACCTCAGAAGATGGCTGAAGGTGAGCTGAAGTGCTGTCTTCCCATGACTGCCAAAGAACAAATCTCTGTCCTTCATTATGTCTCTGTATTCCACCAAACCTAAAGTGGGATTTCTGGACTTTGGACCTGGGGTTTATAAACCTGGTTTGGGCTTTGTTGAGCCAGTCTATTGAGGAGGGAGGGTGGGGGTGGGGGTTGTGGCCAAACCTAACGAGACACATAAACTTTGGACCTAGTGTCTAAAAACCTGGTTTTAACATTATCTCTGGAATGCCCCATGAGAGAAATAAATGTGTCTCTTATTTAAGCCTGTGTTTTTGGAGATGCCCTTATGAAATCAGATTGGCAACATACACATACAAACATACACATACAGGCAAGCTGCTTGCCCTGGCTTAACTATTATTAGCTCTTTCCACACTCCAAAGTCTCCTGCATTAGACAATAAATGACCATCATAATAGCTGTAAGCACACAAGAATTATATACTGGGCACATTCTTCCACCTCTGGAAATATGATGACCCAAGAAGTATTATGACACAACTATTTTTTTTAAAGAGTATTCTTTCCTTTGAAGAAGCTGAAGGGCAGAAACTAAGGCATCTTTGTGTTTTGAAAGTGAGACCCTGGACAAACTTGACAAAGCCTTTGAAGATAAAGGCACAGGACACAAAAGCAGCTCAGCATAATCCTCATTCTTGAAAACCTGGCTCTCACGTTCCCTTGTCCCTGCAGAGCTGCGGTGGCTTTCCACCTGAAGATACCCTGCCCATCAAAGAAACAGGCAAAGGCATCTGCTCCATGGGGAGGAGGCACACCACAGCCAAGGGTTAACCAGAAAAGCAGGAAGCAAGAATAGCCATGCTCTCTGAGGAGGGGAGGGCTTTCTAAGTAATAGATCTCTTTTGAGAACCAAAGCAAGTAAATCTTAGCAATTTAAAAGATCTTGAAAATGTTGAGCAGGAAAAGAAAATAATTCAAAATAAGAGTCTGGACACAGGAAAGATTTATATTCTATCCTTGCTCAGGAATATTGGACCATTCTCCTCAGATATAAACCCTTCTACCATCAATGACCTGTGAGCACCAAGACTAATCCATCATTAGGAATCCCATAGAAATCCTCAGCTCCATTGCAACAATGAGATGTACAAGTCGTTATGTCAAAAATGAACTTTACAACTTTGGTGTGTAGGGGGGGAAGACTGGGTGGGGGGGCGGGGGGAGGATGGGAAGGAGAAACAAGGAAGGAGGCTACAATGCTTGATAAGAAATGTACTCATTATCTTGCCAATGTAATTTTAACCCCTCTGTACAGTATTTTCACAATAAAAAAAAAAGAAATCCTCAGCTCCATTCCCAGCGTTCTCTTGTGTTCTGCCTCTTCTGTAGCTGTGAACTGCCACTCTCTGACTCCCAAGACCTTTCCCAGATTGTCCCAGGAGTAAGAATTAGAAGAAAATGGAAACTTTTGACTTGTGACCCAGACACCTGCTTCTACTCTGAGGCTACTACTTCCTGACATTCATGCTTGCATTCATTTCAATTTTTTTTTAGCAAAGCATAAACATATATCATAATCAGAACTGGTAACTTAATCTCCTTGTAGAGCCCAATAGTGCATAGCCACTAATACCTGGTTAAACAGTTATTAAGGAATTCCTGCATGATTTATATTTTGGATCAAGTTTAATTTTAGCTACCGGACTTCATAAGAAACATTCTTCCTATGAGTATACTCAGTGAAGTTAAAGACAATTCAGATTGAAGGGACTTATGTCTAATTATAGTTTTCAAGGGCATTAATATTTCATCTTTATTCTACTTGTTACATAGATGAGAACTAGAAAGAATTATAAGATAAGGTCTGAGTTGAGTCCCAGCTTTACAAATTGATCAACATAAGCCATTTATTTATTTCTTGATCCACACATCTGTCATTTATAACAAAGGGTTACAAATCCCTGCCTTTCAAGAGTGTTTTATAGGATTAAATATAAGGTTTATTTTAGTGCTTCACGTTCAGCTGCTTATTATTATGATATATTATTCTGAGGCATCCCAGAGGAACATATGTAGAAAACAGTCAAACTTTCCACACATATTTAAGATCCAGCATCTCTGTTTTTCCTATCTGCAGTTCCCAAGGCCAGAAAGTACCCAGAGTAATTACTAAATGTTTCTAGATGCCCATCTGTTTGAAGACTCATTATTTTCAACCATGACTTCAGATATGTCTAAGGTAATGTTTGATGTCACTAAACCCTTCATAAAGATCAGGGTGGGGATTTATCTAATATGCTTTCTCCCTTCACAATTTGCTCTACATCAGAGAAGAGAAAACAAAATAAACTTGTTTGAACTTTGTGGTTGTGGCCATTGCTGTTAGTCCTTTAATGGAAATTCTTTTGCAAAAGATTAAATCAGTTGTTTGTACTGACTGGTTAATTAAAATGCATTTAACCCAGTGCAAACCATCTGGTCAATTTGGTTGACTCCATTATTCAAGCTGCCAGTTTTATTGTAAAGGAAACTGAGAGCCACCTCTGGATCATCATCACTCCAAATTCTGAAAAGGTTGGAATCACTCCCTTTCCTCTTCTGGTAAGGATGTTTAGTAAACTTAGCAAAGCACACATAGTCCAGGTCAAATTATCTAGATAGGAATGCTATGGAAATTTGCACACCTGTAACTAGAACTCTACCACCAAGGATGAGCAAATATGCAGCTAAAAATGGTCATCTCTGTCCCTCTGCTTCAGAACAGATGGGTTGGATTATGGCATGGAGGGCAATCTAAACAAAAAAGTCTCTTCAACATTGCTTTAACTCCAGGCCAATGCACACAGGATACCAGGACAGTGAGCAGGTCCTCCTCCTCCTCTTCCTCCTCCTCCTCTTCCTCCTTCTCCTCCTCCTACTCTGCCACTTCTTTCTTTCTTTCTTTCTTTCTTTCTTTCTTTCTTTCTTTCTTTCTTTCTTTCTTCTTCCTCTTCTTCTTCCTCTTCTTCTTCCTCTTCTTCTTCCTCTTCTTCCTCCTCTTCTTCCTCCTCTTCTTCCTCTTCCTCTTCCTCTTCCTCTTCCTCTTCCTCTTCCTCTTCTTCTTCTTCTTCTTCTTCTTCTTCTTCTTCTTCTTCTTCTTCTTCTTCTTCTTCTTCTTCTTCTTCTTCTTCTTCTTCTTCTTCTTCTTCTTCTTCTTCCTCCTCTTCTTGTCAAGTGTAGGGTAGATCTCATACAGAATTCTGACTAGTGACTAGGGAACACTGCAGATAAGCAACTGCACAAAGTATCAAGCATACATTCTGACTGTCATCAAGGAGAGAAGTCCTCTAGGTATGAACAAATACACTCTTGACTTTATGTTTTTTGGTAGTTACATAGTTGCACAAAGCAGGGAGGGTTCCGTTCAACACACCAATGTACGAGTTCAATGCGTCACCCCTTTCATCATCATCCTCCTACATTTAGCCTCCCTTCGACTCAAATGATAAATGTGTTGTTAATTTCACATCTGATCATTTTCTCCAAATATCAGTAATAATAATAGCTAGACATAAAACATATCAAACACATGTTTTATCTCTTCTGTTACCACCATTTTGAAACTGATGGTAGCAAGAAGCTTGCTAGGGCTAAGTGACTGAGCCATGAGCCACAGCCAGAGAATGCTGAGCTGGTGGACTTGGAGCCAAGTACATGCAACATAACTCTGGGGCTGAGAGAAATAGCTGCTACATTAGAATATTCTGGAAAATATTAAACTGTCTGCACTCATGAGTGAATTGTTTACAATTACAGTCATCATTGTAAGCCATCACCATTACCAAATGAAATTGTTAAGTTTACAATATTTTGAACTAATGATAGACCTATCTTCCTCGACCATGGTGAGTTCTTCGGAAATGACGGCATGCTTACCTTCCTGCTCCTCGGATACCATACACTTTCCAGGGATGAGCATGTGTGTGGTCTCTATTCCCATCTGTAGTGACTGGCATGGTCTCATGAGCATCATTCTAAAGGCCTTGTCCTGGAAGAACCACATGAAGGGCTGTTCACTGTTTTGTGCCTTACGCTCCTGAGGATAAACAAGATGACCTTTGATTACCTCACATCTCACACACATCTTCAGGAAACTCACTTCTCCAGAGAGCTGTTTAAACACTGAAAGGACTTTCGGAGCAATATAGTTCAGAGTTGCGAAGATTACATTTGACTTTAATATAGCTGAAAAATGACCACTCGTCAATACAATACAGAGCAATTTCTGTATATTGGTATAGCTATTTGTTGGCAAAATTAAATACATATATTAAAATGCTAAGGACAGGATTGTCATTTGCAGGCAAGTGGCAGGCCTTTTCAATGATCACATGTCATGAGGCTTTTAAAAGCAAGGACATAAGAGCGGGCAAATGAGTGTTACAATGTTGCATATAAAATAACAAAACAAAATAGGAAAAAAACAACAACAGTGAAACCCAACCACTGAGAATGTGGCTGCAGAAACCACACACATTTGAAAGACAAGTTCCAGATGTTCCAACCTGAGGTAACTTCTGCAAACTATTTGCTTTAGTTTCTTGTATTCAAAATCCAGGTTATCAAGAGCAGTGTACAAAAGTTTTGTAAGGATCAAATGAGTTGAGTGACTTATAAGGAACTTATAATTATAGGGTCATTTAAATGCATTTCTCTAATTAAAATTTTTTAACAAACATTTAAATTATTCCATAAACTATAAAGCTCGGATGGCAAGATGCAAAGTTGGAAACATTACAGAGTGAGAACCGCATTGATAGATAACGGCATGAAAACACAGGGCACCAGCAGCTCGTAGGATGTAGATGGCTGTTAGTAAACACAATAGGATTGTGCTGTTAGGGCAAAAGAACACCTGGAAGACTGAAATAAGAAGATCGGTTGTTCCCATAGCAAATAATCCCATATGCAGAGGATGAGTCCACAGAACCAAGTTTTAGGGTTAAACCAATTGGCTTAGCGGTATCATCACATCAGCCTAGCAAGTTTGAGGCCCTGAGTTCAAACACCCAGGCTGCAGGAAAAAACAAAAAACAAAAAAAAAAGATTGATTGTAGCTACATTTAAATTAAATGTGAAGTTATATATGCAACATTATTCAGACATTCAAGAGTAGAGCCAGTGGGCTGAGGGTATAACTCAATGTAGAATGCTTGAATAGCATATGCAAGCTCTGGCTTCAATCTCCAACACCCCCCCCAAAAAAAAAACAGTGGGGAGAGAGAAAGAGTTCACAGAACATAGAATTTTCTGATTACAGAATCAATATAGAAACTACAAAATCCATTCTGCAGATTCTATGTAATCCTCCTCCTTCCACCCATTGGAATACCACTGCTTTCCTTATGAGAGACCAGAAACCAAAGCAACGACACAGATGTTAATCATGCTCACTGTGGCAAGAGCGGGACGTGAGAGCTGTGGGCAGATAATGCAAGAATAATTAAAAAGGATGAGTTGGAACCCACACAGCAAAGACGAACATTGCATGTCTGTCTAGTTGTGGACGATATCTGAATTCTCATTGGGAGAATTGACACTTGAGAAAGTGAAAAGAGATAGATACCTGAGGTTTGGATACTTAGAGAGAGGGGTAAATTAAAATTTCCTATTTCTATGATGACCACTAATCGCTGCCTTTGTCAGATCATTTCACATCACACCTGTAGTGCAATTGCATAAATAATTATACAACTTTCACTCTAAAATAATGCTTCTGTGAAGAATGTGCCTGAAAACAGAATTATAAATAATAGTACATAAATGGAACAACGGTTACATTCTAATTAAGCCCAATAATTAGATTGTTCTTTGGAAGTGGAAACTGTACTATGTATTCATTAGTCAAAAATCATCTGATATGTGTTACTTTTTCCTAATAAGACAGTCATCCTGCTTTGATCATTGCTGGATTAATTGTCTCTGTAGTGTAGACTCTGCAACGTTGGTTGAGTACATTAACAATGCCCTAGCAAACACATAAATTAAAGAGACACATACAGAAATCAAAAGCTCACTGCTCTTTTCCTTTGTACAAACTTTTCTTCTGTCTTTGGATATGCCTTCATTCTCTCTCTTAGAACTTCTTGGACATATCTGTAATTATCTATTTCTGGGGAGTACCCTTGTTACCAGTCTCTATAGTAAATGTGCAATTAAGGCACTGACATTCCTCTAATTATGTTAACAAGGACAATTGGACATGAAGAATTATAAACAAGGATGCAGTTGTTTACTAGATAACTGACCCAGCAAACAGAGACAAGCAAAACATCGTGAAGATCGTGCCTGAAGGAAATGAAGAGCGGAGGATAGAAATTCTGTGATGGAAAAACTTAGCTCATGGGTCATTGCAGCTCAAATGCAGACCGTAGAGGCGAGCTCAGCGGAGAGCTCAGAGGAGAGCACCCCACACACCCGGGTGGGCGGGTTTCTCTTGTCTAGTGTGAAGCAGATCCACAGGGCTGAGTGTGAACGCATGGGAAATGCATGAGCTAGGTTCTCAGGCTGCCCTATGTGGAACTTTGCCCACTTCTGGAATGCAGAAGGAAAGGTGGAGGTGCAGCTGGGAGGAGAAGAAAGGTTAATGTTGCAGGACACAGGACACAGGTGAATCCTGTAAGAAATTAGCAAGAAGAAAATATCCAGCCTTAGATGTCTCATCAATGAGAATGCAGCAACATGGCTTTCAGGCTTACAGACCAGGCATCATAAAACAGAAAACAGAAGCAGATTTTAGAACTGAGGGGCCAGAGCTGACTAACTTGCACACGCACGTGCATGCGTGCACACACACACACACACACACGCACACACACACACACACACACACACCCCTGATGTTTCATCTTCTCCTAGATGGAGAAGATATTAGTGGTAGCAATATTTTTTATTCATTCTTGCTTCCTCAGTGGCTAGTTCAATATCAGAATCAAAGTGGCACTCTGGTGGTTGTTTTTTCATTCATACAAAGAAAAATACTGAAAGAACGTTTAAATTACATAAACATATGACAAATGGGATATGACAAAAGAGGAGAGAAGGAATTTGTAGAACATGTTGGCCGCTTCATTTCAGAGATTATACAATGGAAAAAAAGAGTAGCCTGCTTTCATGGACCTTGTGTAAGCTCTACACTTAGCCAAAACCTCACCACCATTTATTTCTCCTCTAGCTAACATGGTTTCTTTAGGCACTGCCCTGAATCTACCTCCTTCCTCTTCTTGAGGGCTCTTTCCATCTTTGCTTAACCCTTCCTTTCTATCCACTCTGGACATAAGAACTCCCAAGTTTCCAGTGTTCTCAGCTCTTTCCTCTGTTCTCAGCAATGGAGAGCTCATCATTTCTTACAGACTGGACTGCAAGGCATATTGTCCCAATACAAACCCTTCATTGATCACCTGCTAACAAGCCCCATACCTCCAAGCTCAACATGTCCCATGAAGCTTATCTGCTCCCCTTGACAATCTTACATAGATAGGGCAAGAGTTAATTTCCAGGCCATATCATTGCAGCTTATAGCACTGTGTGGGTTTTATATATATTTGTGTTTTGTATAAATATATAATTATGCATACATATAGGTCCTAAGCAGAGGCATCTGTTTATATATTAGATATAAATAAAATATATGATTATGTATGCTATATAAATAAAACATATGTTCATATATGCTATATAAAGAAAATATGCTTTTATATTCTATATAAATAAAATATATTTTCTATGATGGGTTGTGGCCTCAGATATTTAAGTCAACAGAATATTGACTCCAAATTCTAAGAACTTAAAAATAGGATAATTAAATATGCCTTAAAAATCTCAAAGAAGTATTTGTGCAATCATGACTGCATGATTTTACTACATATTTTATGTACCAAAAGCTGGTCTCACTGGCAAATGGAAGGAAAGTGTACTTTCTCATCAAGAAGACAAACAGCACACTAGAAATGAGGCCCATGTTATATCAGTCAGCGTCTCATTACTCTAACAAACATCTGAGGTAACAAACTTAGATGGAGAAAAGGTTGACTTAGGCCTGTGGTTCTGAGCCTATGGCAGCCCATCAAAGTGGCATCAAAACCCTTCACCATGGAAGACATACAACAGAGGGAGAAAGGCTGCTATTGTCTTCATTAGGTACACACCCCCAATGACCAACAACACCACATTAGACCCTGCCTTAAAGTTTCCATCACCTCCCATAAGGGTGAGACAGACAGACAGACAGACAGAGACAGAGACAAAGACTAGATAGATAGATAGAGAGAGAGAGAGAGAGAGAGAGAGAGAGAGAGAGAGAGAGAGAGAGAGAGAGATAGCATTATTTACATAAGTTAAATGATTCTGCTTTGGCCAAATAATTCTGATTCCTGAGTGATCACTCTCCCTATTAAATCAGGCTCCCAAATAGCTAGACTTACAGGAAAAATAAAAACTACATCAGCTCACTCAAAACCTGTACAATTTTTGCAGCCAGAGCAGTAAACAAAATAACTCCTATCTCAAATGATAACTTAGAGATCCTGAACAAGCTGCTCTGGGGAATTTTCAAAGTTCACAAAACACAGCGTCTGGGAATGCTGGCCTGAAGATCTGGATCAAAGCAGACAGAAGTAGAGGTCTGAATGAGCAGGTTTGCCATTAAAATGAACTAGACAGCCAAGGGACAGGCCTTTCACAAAGCCATGCGAGGTTAGGGGTCCACAGCTCTGTCTGGAGGGGATTGAGGGCAGACATTTTTAAAAATATCTCTCTCATCCCTAAAGCCCTTCCAGCCCTAAAATAGAACTGAGCCATTTCTGTGCAGAACTGAGGCTTAGCATTTTTCCTTTCTTGTTGGAAGTTTTTGAACTCTTCTGCAATTATTCTGTCTCTACTTGCCTAAGAAAAATCACATACGAATAAAATGACTTCTAAACTGGCACAGCAATACAACTTTCTGGCCACTTTGTTTGGGTTCAAGTCTATGTCTTGGCATAATTACTAGTAGCATCCCTTTTCCCCTCAAAAGTGTCTGGACTTGTATATTAAATTACAAAATCATCCTAATTACATTTCTATTCAGGCAATGATTGGAATAGTTCAGATTGAACGATATGGACAGTAAGTTACAATAAGTGCATGGATACTATTAAACATGTGCCGGCAGAATTCACCAGGGAGGTAAATGTAAAGGATTTATCAAAAGGCTGTAGGGTTAACAACCCTATAGAAGAGACATTTGGAAATGAACCATGAGCAAGAATTAACCTAAAGTGTATGACCCAGCAACTAAAGAAGAAAAGGAAATCACCTTTGCAAAGGTCCGGTGGTGAGAATCCGGCTGGCAGAGCTGAGGAACAGAAAGGCAGTGGTGGCTGGAGCTAGAGGGAGAGGGGCACGGGATGTTGGCATGAACTTGAGCAAGATAGACAGGTAAATAGGTTTGGGAACGTAAGGGGCTGGACTTACCAATGGGTTAAAAAAGTCATGAGGCAGAGAAAGGAAAGGCTGACTCCCAAGTTGCTAAGAGAAAAAGCAGAAGATAGGGATTAAATTTCTAACCTCTCTCTCTCTCTCTCTCTCTCTCTCTCTCTCTCTCTCTCTCTCTCTCTCTCTCTCTCTCTCTCTCTGTCTCTCTCTGTCTCTTTCTCTGTGTCTCTCTCTGTGTCTCTCTCTGTGTCTCTGTCTGTCTGTCTGTCTGTCTGTCTGTCTGTCTGTCTGTGTCTGTCTGTCTGTCTCTCTCTCTCTCTCTCTCTCTCTCTTTCTCTCTCTCTCTCTCTCTCTCTCTCTCTCTCAATTCTTGGCTATATTGCTTGAACTCACTTCTTTCCAGGTCACTGTTGGACACAAGTTAGACCAATGGTGTCCCAACATCCTGCCATCCTTGACACTCCATAATCCCACATTGTTTTCTGTGCACACTTACTTCCTGTGTTCCAGGGGATGTTCATTCTGATACACATGTCCCTCTTAAGAATTGGTAAAATATGTTTTTCTTAACATGTACACTTGGCCTTCTGCACATTCAGCGTCAGTCCTGCAGGTTTTGTCTTAGTAATGCATCTCTTCTTCTCCTTTAGTTCTGATCATGCTTTTTTTCTCCCTTTCCGGATTTGGTAGGACTTTCTGTAGTTTAGAATGAGCATTGGCATAGACATCCCAAAAATCAATTGGCTATTTATAACTCAGAGAGAGAAAGAGAGAGAGAGAGAGAGAGAGAGAGAGAGAGAGAGAGAGAGAGAGAGCACAGCACAGCACAGCACAGCACAGAAAGCATGAGCAAGCACACTGGAACCTCAGCCTTTGGTCCCCTCCCACAGTGCTCCCCTGCTGGTGAGTCTCCCTGGAGTAATTCCATTAAACACATTCAAGTTGCTTTGGCCTAAGACAAGCACCAGTTTTGCTGGCCCTCACCAACTCTTGGGGAGTGTCCAACATTTAAAGAAACATGCCTGTTTGTCAATTTTTATTTCCTCCAATAAAACGAGGAAAACCTTTTCCGATGACTCCAGTGTAGCCTTGCTGCATTCTTAGAGAATTCATGCAATAAATCCAAAGTGGATACATGCTCACTCCTGCACCAAAGAGCAAGTCTGTGTGTCAGGGTTAGATACGGGAGATACCCAGGAAAGTACCCAGTACCTACTGGGTAGGTACTGAAGCCTCAGAGGGGAGCTCATCTTATATGAGTGCCTTATTTGTCCCATTGAGGGCAGCTTTTTTTCTGCGGGGAAATGCCCACATTTCCCCTGCAGAGTGACTGAGTGGAGAAGAGACCTTTGGAGAGTTGTGTTCTTACTGAAAAGCGGCCTACAGACTTGTGGAGTCACCATGTCCCAACATGACGCCAGCCACCAGCTTTTCAGCCTCTGAAGACCTTGTATAAAAATGTCCTCTAACCCACAGAGCGCTGGGCTGAGGGCATACTCCTGATGTATGGAATATCCATGGAGAGCGTAATTCTAAAGCTTGCACATTGCCAAATAAGCTCAAATCTATGGTCAATGGCGCTGCCAGGGACAGGGCCACCCTGCCAGCTCTATCACCAAGGTAACAAGAATCAAGGCATTTCTGGGTACTTTCTCTCTGAAATTCTCCTGTTTTCTTATATTCAAAATATTGGTTTGGGGAAAAACTGGGAGAAAACAAGGGAAGACGTGACACTGTCAAAACAAGAAGGGTACTTATTACCTAACCCACCTGTATGTCATCTTTAGAATAAAAATAATTTTTAAAAAATATTTTATACTTAAAAGGTACAGAGGGAGGTTACACCTTTAACCCAGCATCTCAGGATGCTAAGATCTGGAGGATCAAGGTTCAAAGACAACCCAGGGAAGATAAATTATCAGGATATCATCTCCAAAATAACAAGCAAATATCATGACTGGGGCCAGGGTTCAAATGGTAGAACACCAGCAAAGAATAAATAAAAATGGGGAGGGGGGAATGAGAACTAAAGAAGAAGAATACAAAAGAAAACAAGTAGACCAGAGAAGAAAGATCATGTTTAGAAAAGAAGGAATAAAATGGAGGAGCAATAGCAAAATGGAAAAGGAAGAGAAGGGATCACCAGAACCACGAGATGTAGGAGTGGGCAGATTCGCCTCACCTGGGGTTGGCCCTGTTTCCTCTCCTTGCATTCTTTTTCCATTTTCCCTGGCTTCTCCTGTCTGACAAGACTTAAACATGAGTTATATACTTAGGAGCATGCTATTTTCATAATCTATCATTTTTTTGGGGGGGGGTCCGGTCGTGGGGCCTGAACTCTGGGCCTGGGTGCTGTCCCTCAGCTCTTCAGCTCAAGGCTAACGCTCTACCACTTGAGCCACAGCGTAACTTCCGGCTTTTTGCTTTTTGCTCATGTGGTACTGAGGAATCAAACCCAGGGCCTGAGGCATGCAAGGCATGCAAGGCTCTACCACTGAGCCAGCTTCCCAGCCCATCATCTATCATTTTATGTACATATTTATCACATTTGTCAAATGCCACATTGTTCACATGCCTTCCTCTGAAACAAAATCCTCTGGGAGAAGACAGCTGCAGAGTGAGCTGTGGGCAGGGCTGCTTCAAGACCAGTTAAGGACAGAAACGGAACATGGTTTGAAACTTACAAAGCAATATGACAGAGGAATGTTATATTCCTTGGCATGATAAAAAGCGTGAGTTTCTGTTTTATATATCATATTTTCATTTCATTGTTCTGTGGTTATATTTTTTTAAAATATATGTTCCAGAAATATCAGGCTTCAATGGGTTAGAGAGTTGTTGTTTTTAAATAAATTAGTAATAGTGACTTTTTGAAGGGGGAGAAGATGCTATTCTGGGGATTAGCAAAACAGAAGCATTTACTCCTTCTAGAATGTGAACACATGGGAGGGGGTGTGCATGCATGTACTCATGTTCAAATTTTAATTTCAGGAGACCCTGTGGCTTTCCATGCTTTCTCGGAATGCTTTTTCTTTTTTTACTAAAAAATATCTTCATCATCTTTTAGCAGCTTTACAAAAGGATTTCGATTCAATATGTAATTTATGAGTTCAAGGTATCTAAAGTGCTTTTCTAACACCTACATCTCTGATTTTTACTGAATGCAATTTTCATTATCATTTTTACATATATATATATATATATATATATATATATATATATATATATATATATATATATCCCTTTGGAGGGTATTGGTCCCTCTGAGAATAATCTGGCTATATGCTTACTTAAAATTCAATGAATTTATGAAGGTTTGGCAGTTGAAGGTTTTTGATACATCTGCCATCCAAGCAAGAATGAAGCAAACAGGAAAGAATTTTCTGGAATTCTCTGGAATTTTTAGATAGGATAGATATTTTCAGGGGCAGTCATCATTTCATGCATGCAGGCTGCAAAGAAAATCACCTGTCAATAGTCAGCATTTCCATCTTCTTAAACAGTCGAAAACTCTGAAGCTCCTCATTTCTAGTTCTTCATAAAGTAAGTGATAGATGGTTGTCAAATTTATGAATCTATCATTGTGTGTGTCACCTCCACCATCTCGAGCTTTCTTTACCTTCCTGGTTCTCAGTTTAGCCCTTCCTTTGCTTGCAAGGTTTCTTTGAAACATTGTCTTCCTTCAACAATCTGCCCAAACCTTTGTTCAGTTCATTGAAACATGACCAGCTTTCTTACTGTTGAGGCGTCATTGTTACTCATTCAGAGGGTGAGCAGTCCTGGGTTTGAACTTAAGGCCTCACACCTGATAGGCCGGCACTCCTTACTCCTGGACACAATTGCAACAATTTTTGCTCAGGTTATTTTTGAGATAAGGTATTACGTTGTGCCTGGGCCAGCTGAGGACCAAGGTCTTTCTATTTACATTTCTCATGCAGCTAAGATGCCACTATGCCAAGCTTTTTCAGTTGTGATGGGAACTTGTGAATTTGTTGCCTTTAGAGTAGCTAAGATTACAGGTGTGAGGCACCAGGCCCAGTACATCTTGGTATTATTTGATTTAGAAAATAAACATATAGACACTAGTTCCTTCAGGGGATTATTCGCTACATTTGTATCCTTGCTCAGGGAAGAAAAGTTCATTTGTGGCAAAGAATTACTTATGTGAGTCCCTGGAAAGTTCCTGACAACCTGATATTCCACAGTACCATGTTACCCACTCTCATGAGTTCTCTGGAGAAAGTTGCAGAAGGCAGCCCTGTCTTTCCAGGCCAGGACTGTTTAGGGTTCACTGAGGTGAGACATTTTTCCATTGATCTGATCTCATTCTCTGAGATGCCAGCTCTAAGCTGCATGTGGCTGGCAAAGGAAAATGCCAGTGCTTCATAGCCATCAACAGAGCCCCTGACTGGGCAGAAATCTGCCCTGAACACAAAGCCATGGTTCATTGCGTGCCTAAGGGGTAGGTAGCTACAGCTGACTCTAATATCTACATCATAACTATATTATTTAAAGCAAGACTTTATCGCATGAAAAGGGTGGTGCAGTACCTCAAATAGACAGAGCACCAGAAATAAGACCTTTATAAGCTCTTCCTCATTTTTGAGGGAAAAGGACCTATTTAAAATCCTTGAGCTCTGGGGAGTCTAATAGAAATGTAAAGATAGAGATTTCTATGAAAATAAAAATGGTGGAATACTGCAAAGAAACTGAAAGAAAGTGAGAATTGGTCTTGTTAAAAGACCTTAACCTAGCCTCTTACAGCAGTAACTACATTGACTATATTGAAAGCTAAATAGGTACTTGCTAAATGAACTCACCCATCAACAGATGAATTGCAAACTTCCATTCAGTTATGAATGGAAGACCTGGGTCTCGGCATCCACTCTTGTCTCACTAAATTTTAGGAATCAAAAGGACAGGTGACATATGCCTATCGCCGATCTGGTCCAGTTCCTCATTTGTTCTCCATCCGTTAGCCCCAGTTTGGGGGGGTGATGGTGGTGGTATTCCAATCAGGAGAAAGCGTGCTTACATTAGGCTGAGGAGCTTATAAATCACAGACATGTAGTCCTCGGGTTCTGGAGGGTGGAAGTCTCAGATCAGTGTGAATGTGGTCGGGATTTGGAGGCCTCCCTTCTGGGTTTCAGTCAGACTCCTGAATCTGTACCCTGTCCTCGCATGACGAAAGCAGGGAGTGAGTTCCCTAGATATCTTTCCTTAGGCCACTAACACCGCTGATACAGGCCCCATCCTCATGGCCGAAGCTCTCCTCAGAGACCCTGACTGTATCCTTGAGCCCCATTCCCCAGGAACTCTTGGATGCTAATGATAACTCATGTGGCTTTTCCCTTCCATCAGCAGGAGGTTGGGTGTTGGTTTTCGCATTCTGGTTTGCCTTTGTATAAAACTTGCTCTCTGTAAAGCCAGCAAATGGAGCCATGGCATGGAGGACTGTGCATTTACTATAAACGATGGTCTCCCAAATTTCATCCTACATATTACAAGTCCCACGCTCACTGGAAGCCCTCCGGCACTTCACATTTTCACCCATTGAAAGAGAATGCCCCAAATCGAGGAGAGAGAGAGAGAGAGAGAGAGAGAGAGAGAGAGAGAGAGAGAGAGAGAGAGAGAGAGAGAGAGAGAGAGAGAGAGAGAGAGAGAGACATGAGGCCATCAACTAATGCCTGTCCAAAAAAAAAGTGAGAAATGTACAGCCTATTTCTTCTCATTACTGCATGTGATGAGGGCTGGTGGCAGAGATGAGTATCTCTAGTCAGACCCACTCATATAGGAAATTACATCTAAAAGTAATTGCTATAGATCATAATTGGTCAATTAGGTGTTCTCCACTCCTTAGGCCCTTTTCAGACCTTAACTGTGTGATACATGCCCCACTTTCGTAGGAGCAATTTATAGTAAAAGGAATGTAATTTGTCCCTTATAAAAATACTATGTTAGAATATGTAATCATCTACTTGGCCTGGCTTCCCACAGGGGCAGAGGCTGGGTATCATGATAGAAGTAGTTGACGTGAAGGCATCAAGTATGGAGTTGCTCCTCAAATCTTTTCAATTCTACACATCTGTTTTTGAAAACCGGGTACCATGATGCGATTCACCTTCATACTTACAATTCTCCACTAATGAACTTGTGTCGTGGGAATTTCATTATGTTCTTGGTAGCGCTTTACTCTGCTCCCTCTTCTTCCATTACATCATCTGCAGTAGGCTTTGTGTGGGGAGGGATTAGTCCTCTGTATCTCCACAGGGGAAAACTCCTGGCTTCTTGGAATCTCTGAAGTCTTCAGCGGGCTTGCTTTCTCTCTGGCGTCACATACTGCATGTGTCCCCTACTGGCTGTGTCTAGCCCCAGAGAGGGAGAGAATACTGGCTTGCACTCCACTAAAGTAAAACCCAAGAGATCCTCTTTGATTTTCCCAGAAAAGAATGATCTCACTTCCTCCATGCCACAGTCAGGTCCCTTTTCCCTACCATGGAGCTTTCCACATTTTATCTCAAATCCTCCAGTCCTTCCAAGTCGTACTCACATCATCAGGCCATGAAAGAAACAGCACAGAGTGTCATTTTTAGTCTACAGTGCATGGGCCCACAGTCCCATACTCTCTCTTTCTTCGGGATGAATTCAGCTGAGGATGTTAATAAGATTTCTCGTGGCCATAGGTAAGCCTCAGTAGGGTGCTTAAATTTCCTTGCACTTTCTCAAAGAAGGTGGTAATTCATAGAGGATTTACCTTGAAAGAAAATTGTCTAAGGGGTTACAAGGTAACTTGGCAATGCCATTCTTGATTAGAAAATGGAAAGAAAATATCTCCAAATTTAATCTTCATGAGAGTAAGCTGCTATAATATACATGGCACTATTAAAAATATAGTTTCCATATACAAAAACATCTTCCTTAAGCCTACCATGACTTATTTGGTTTTATTAAGTAATAAGACCTATAGCTATAACTATAGATCAAGTTATCCTTACCTTCTAAGCTGTAGCTAGATATAAGTTATAATTATTAGTTATTAATAGGTTATCATTACTATAGATAGCTATATATCCCACTTAATTTCATGCATATTGATGACAGAATTCATTCGTTATTTTTTATCCTTGTATTACTATTGTTCTTGTATTATCTTATGGTAAAAGTTAAGAAAGTGTGCGTCTAACAGGATCCTGAATCATCTGTGGTTGTCAAGATGCCTGCCTTCCCAATCAAATTCTTGGACAGAGGGTTGTGTTGTTCAAGCTTCCATTGACAGTGATTATCATCACACTGCTTGGAAAGAAATTTCTAACAAAATTCATTCACTAATGAATGAGTCATAGGGAGGGAAGAAGGGAAGCAAAAGGGGACAAAAGGGAAAGAAAGAGGAAGAAAGGAAAGAAGAAAAGAGAAGAGGAAGGAGACAGATGGAGATAAGAAGAGAGGGAGGGAAGGAAGGAGAGGAAGGGGGAAAGGAGGGAGGAAAATACAACAATTTTTACCTTTGGGTCATCATTTTACTACCTAGAAATCTTCTAACTAAACTGAAATAAATCCTGAAAAGGAATTCTGAGTGAATTAGTTGAACTAGTTGAAAAGATGATCAGACAAATGACTTAGAAAACAAGCAGGAGAAAGAGCAGGCATACCAGCAGGCTCCCATCAATCCAAGGGTAGGCAAGCTCCAATCCG
Source organism: Dipodomys merriami (assembly GCF_024711535.1). Taxonomy (NCBI): domain Eukaryota; kingdom Metazoa; phylum Chordata; class Mammalia; order Rodentia; family Heteromyidae; genus Dipodomys; species Dipodomys merriami. Next base: position 35,168,091 of record NW_027202604.1, on the reverse strand, counting down.
TCCAGTGTGAGATTCCTAGACCAAAATGAATGTCAAAAAAGGGAAGGGAAAGAGTTGGGAGTTTAGAAAAGAAAAATTGCTAAGAACTCTTTCTCATTCCTGCTAACTTATAAATGCCATGATTAGAATTTGCATAGTCTTCATTTACTCCATTTGTCACACCACACAGCATCTCTTCCTTTAGGCAGAGAGGCCCAATGGGAGAATGCAATGCTTCAGGAGGAACACAGATTTGCCATCAGAAGAACTGGCTCTAAGCCTGCCTCTACCATCCCCTGAAGCTGCCAGTTAACTTATCTGAGTGTATAAACTATGCATAATCATAACAGACGTCCTGGGGTTGTTGTGATGACTGAATAAAGTAATTTACCCAAATCTCCCAATGAATCATGAAACACTCTGCAATGCAATGAGGTGTTTTTGTTGCCCAGAAATGACTGAGAGAAAAACCATCTCTAGGAGACAATCAAGAGTTTCCACACCCTAATAGAATATGTGTAATTTGGAAAATTATAGTGTACAGACAGTTGTCAGAGAAGCTAACTACTTCTTTGACTTTCAAGGATCTGAGATGAAATTTAAAACCAAAAGTTAAAAAAAATTAGCTTGATAAAAAATGTAGAAATATTAACTTTTACTACTAAGAGCAAATTCATTTTAACTCTGAAAGTTCCACTGTGAAAATACAAGGGACTTCTCTTTGTAATGATAGTACATTGATTATGAACCAGAAAACACAAGAAACTCCAGTTTCAAAAGAAAGAAAGAAAGAAAGAAAGAAAGAAAGAAAGAAAGAAAGAAAGAAAGAAAGAAAAGAAAGAAAGAAAAGAAAGAAAGAAAAGAAGGAAGGAAGGAAGGAAGAAAGAAAGCGGAAGAGAAAGAGAGAGGGAGGGAAGGAGGGAGGAAGGAAGGAAAAAGAAAGAGACAGAAAGAAAGAGAGAGAGAAAAAGAAAGAAAGAAAGAAAGAAAGAAAGAAAGAAAGAAAGAAAGAAAGAAAGAAAGAAAGAAAGAAAGAAAGAAAGGAAGGAAGGAAGGAAGGAAGGAAGGAAGGAAGGAAGGAAGGAAGGAAGGAAGAGAGAGAAAGAACATTCCATGGCATAATTATCATGTATTTTTCCTCAAAGATTTCAAATAGCTGTGGAGGAAATCAAATCCCATTGCCTGCTACACAGGAGAGTATGAACCAGTTTGTTAACTTCTCTATATTTTTACCTCTCACCTAGGGACAATATTTTGAGGATTCAATGAGCTAACTCTTGTAGAGTACCCATGATAATACCTAGGACACAATTGTGTAGCAAATAACCCATATTTCTTTTTTGTCTTTCCTCTGCCTGTTTACAACTCAATGTTCCCAGGAATTTCACCAAGTTAGATGCTGGGCAGGTAGGTCTTCATAACCTGAAGATGAGTGAAATCACTTTAGGTAACTGTCTGTGTTCCCAAAATAATAGTAGACACTTACTGATACCATGATGTTTATATTCGTTCCCATTCAATAGTCCCAGAAGCTCTGTGACACAGATATAGATATTCCTTTGATAAAGATACAGAATCAGAGACCCAGACAAGTCAATGACTTTCCCACTGACTCAAAAAATAAGCAAAAAAAAATAGAATTCAGCCTTAACTTTCCCTCTGACTCTGTCCAAAGTCTGCCACGAATTCATCTGCTACTATTAGGTTTGAAACTGATCCTTCAGTATTCCTGTAGAGCCCTTCAAGTTACATGCATCTACTTATCTAAAAAAAATCATCTTTGCCTCTTATCCAGCACTTCTGAAGAAAAAAAAAACCTATGGAATTAGGATTTCAGCATATGGATTTGAGAGGCCTATGTCCATTTAATTCAGAAGATAACACTCCTGGCTCCCTCAAATCAATGCCCTTCCCATATACCACATAGCAACTCAACAGCACCCTAAGTCTTAACTTCAGTTCCAAAATTCCAAAGCCTAAACCCTTACTGAAATATCACCTAAATAGACATAGGTGAACTTCAAGGTAAAATTTTATGGCAGCCATGAATAAGTTCACAGTGTATCCAAAATAGTTGCACTTATTTCTGTTGTCTTTTTCTTAAATTACATTAAGATACTATTCTATAAATATAAGAGAATATTTTCCTATTAAGGAAGAGCCAGAAAGATGGTTTTCTTTCTTCTTATTTTCCCACAGCTCTTCTTTAACTATATGTTCAGTCCGTAGTTTATATTTAGTAAAGGAAGGCTTTCAAATATATCACAAAGGTTCTAAAACATTGCTGTGAACTTACAAAAGGCAGTTCTGGCTTTCAGGTGTGGAAAATGTACTGAGGCATATATTTTAGAGTTTGTGCTACCAAAAAGACATCCCAAGGAAACAAATAGACCTATTTATCCCCTGGTCTGTCTGGTCCAGCCTATAAGATGTGATTTGTTGAATGACAGAACTTATTTCTATGAACTAACAAAAAGTCAGGAAGGGGTCATTAGGGAGTTGGAGATGGCTGAATTTCCATTTCAGGCCTCAAACTTCAAACAACAAATACTAAAAGGGCAAGATTCAAAGCTCAACAATCATTGACTGGACTGTTTTGAGGGTATTCACACAGCTCCAATTAAAAACAGAAAGTCTTCTCCACTGTCTAGAGGCTGAGCAACTCGGTGAAATGAAAAGCAGGAGGGATAAACTGAAGTTCTGTAACAATGATTAGTCTTACTGCAGGATCCTGACCTAAGGTTCTATGGCTCTTCAGTTTGCAAATGGAGATGACTAATCTCTTCCTGTCTTCTGAGGGTGATGAGCCAGGAGACAGTCAACATCTGTTATAAGAAGAGAATGATGAGCCAGGCTCAGGTGGCTCACACCTGTAATCTTTAGCTACTTAGGAGGCTGAGATCTGAGGATCATGGATCAAAGCCAGCCTGGACAGGAACGTCCATGACACTCTTATCTCTAATTAATCACAAAAAAGAGCTGGAAGTGGAGCTGTGGCACAAGTGGTAGACTGCTAGCTTTCATCAAAAGAAACTCAGGGATAGTGTCCTGAGTTCAAGCCCTAGGAACTACATAATAATTAAATAAATAAGAATGAAAATCAAACTAAAGCCACCAGACAACCAAATTCATTGCAGCACTAGTCACCATAGCTAAGACATGCAATCAGTCCAGATGCCCCTCCCTCAATGGACAAATGGATCAAGAAAATGTGATAGATATGTGTGTGTGTGTGTGTGTGTGTGTGTGTGTGCGTGTGTGTGTGTAATGGAATTCTAATCGTCTATTAGAAAGAATGCTATTGTAGCATTCATAAGGAAATGGAAAGTCCTGGAAAAAAATTATCTGATGTCAAGTAAGTCAGACCCAGAGAAACAAAGATTACACAGTTTCTCTCATTTGTGGTACTGAGAATGTGCCTATAAACCTATAAATAAACATGTTGGGTGGTATATAAGTGGTTACAAATGAATTAACTAAAGAGTACTAGACACTATAAAGAACTCACATAGTGTAATTTTCTACAAAGACAAAGTCAAAGCCCAACAAAATAAGTACCAGGAAATAGGTTCTTGAAAGACAGGGGGTAGGGCCAAGTGGGGAGGGGTAGACTAATGAAGGGAGGAAGAAGGTAGAATGTGCAGTCAAAAATTCATTGTAGATACCACAAAATCAAGAAGAGTAAGTGAAGGGGTGGTTATGGGGTGATCATGTTGAAGGAGGTAATACTGATCAATATGCATTATATTCATAAACTACTTTGTTGCATAACACTTTGTACAACTACTTCAGAAATAATTTAAAAAATTTTTAAAGTCAAATGGATGGTTGCAGACATTAGTGTAACACCTTCAGTCTCTGGAAGGGGTGAAGGTTCAGGTCATTCTGTTGTAAATAGTAACTTGTTGTGTTGACTAAACTCAGTCAGCACTAAGCACCATGACCAGAATCGCAGATCTTTTTAACTTATTCACTGATCATCTATCTGTCATCATCTACCGATCATCTATCTAATCTATCTACTCTTTCTCAAACAATATATGAAAATTATCAAGCGGAAAAGACAGTTGAAAGCATTCTCATGAGTCAACCTTTGCCTGCCTACTACCTATACTCTGCCATTGATATTTTATTTGCTTTATTATCTATCCATTTTCCCTTCTGTGAATTAATCCACTATAATTTTGGTGTGCTCCAAAGCAAATTTCAGAGATCAATGGACTTTACCATTCAAAAATATACCACAAATAAGTTTATGTAACCAAACTAAGGATTTGTTTATTGTAGTTATTTTTCTTTTGAGATAAGTTTCATACAAAACAAAGTGGGCAAGCCTTATGTGTCTATTTGCTTCTTGATCATAAGTCTACATGTCAATGTAACATTAAAACCTACAAACAACATGACACACCATCAAAGAATTTCTATGCATGCTTAATCTCCATTTTCTTCTGCATACAATCATTGTTCTGATTATTCCTACCATACACTGATTCCCTAAATATCATATCAATGGGATCATAAAAATTACTCTTATGTCAGTTTTCTTCAGATTAATATTGCATTTTCTGGTCTATCCATATTATTGTTTGTGATAGTATTTGTTAAGTAGTATTCCACTGCGTGAACATCTCAAAGTTGCTTTAACTTTTCATCTGTATTTGATACCATCAAAGTTATTTTTCAGCAAGAAGAGAGAGGAGGGCAAATAGAAACGTCTTCTTTAACTAGGAGGGAACTATTTTTAAAGTAACATTGTTTAGAAATGCTAGGCCATAATGATAAAAAAGGAGTCTAATTTTATCTAGTTCTATTCCTATTCTTACATTTGCTATATAAAATGTACCAGCTCGTTGCCTGTTTTTACCTGTCAAGTTGTTCCCACTATTTACCAGACTCCCTGATTAGAACCACAGTGATTGGGACCATCTCTGCTTGGTTTATATCCATCTACTTACTTTGATAGTGCCAGAAACACTGATCAGTCAATAAGTATAAATTTGCTAAATGAATGATATGCCGTTCACAATGATAGAGAAACAGAGGTAAAATCAAGTGACTACTCTTCTTATTTTTAACACTTCTCTTACAGCCTGGCATACTTCTCTGCTGAAATAACCATGCTAAGCTGTGAGCCAACACTTTTCTTCTCATGAAAACACTTCTGAAAATGTGATCTTGGAAGTTTTACTTTTGGTCCATGAAGCAAACCACAACTTATGACATACTTCTTGACATTAGCTTGAATTAAAATGACAGAGAATCACTTTTCATTTACATCAAAAAAAAAAAAGTTTTCACATCAAATGTGTGCTGGCTAATGCAACAAAGCCAGATCTTAAAATACAGTTAAAAACTTGGCTGTGTTTGTTGGTCCAAGGTCAGCCCTATGCAAAAATGCAAGACCAGGAAGTGGTGCTGTGACTCAAGTAGTAGAGTGGTAGCCTTGAGCAGAAGAGCTCAGGGACAGCGCTCAGGCCCAGAGCTCAAGCCCCACTACCGACAAAAAAAATGTAAGACCTAATCTGCCTAATCTGCCAGGGAGGTGGAGCCAGGAAGGGGGGGGAGGAGGAGGAGGAGGAGGAGAAGGAGGAGGAGGAGGAGGGGGAGGAGGGGGAGGAGGAGGGGGGGGAGGAGGAGGAGGGAGAGGAGGAGGAGGGAGAGGAGGAGGAGGAGGAGGAGGAGGAGGAGGAGGAGGAGGAGGAGGAGGAGGAGGAGGAGGAGGAGGAGGAGAAAGGAAAGAGGAAAAGAGTGAGATATGAGGAGGGAAAGATGAGGGGGAGGGAATGAGGAAGGAAGGAAGGAAGGAAGGAAGGAAGGAAGGAAGGAAGGAAGGAAGGAAGGAAGGAAGGAAGGAAGGAAGGAAGGAAGGAGGGAGGGAGGGAGGGAGGGAGGGAGGGAGGGAGGGAGGGAAGAAGGGAAAGCGAGAAAGAGAAAAAATAGGGAGGGAAGTGAGGGAGGGAAGAAGGGAAGAAGGAAGAAAAGGAATAATGAAGGAAAGAAAAGAACAGAAAAGAAAAGGCTGGGCTATAGTTCAAGTGGCTGTACACTTGTCTAGCAAGCCCAAGCCTCTGAGTACAACCTCTAGTACAAAGATGAAAAAGTCCAAACCAAATTTATTTCAGTCTTTGAGTGTGTGAATTAAACATCTGAGAAACTTAAGTTTTAAAATTTATTTTCATGTACAAATGCTTGTACAAGCAGGCTACAGTTTAGCATGTCCATTTATGTGTCCAGTGCATCATGATCAGCAACACCCTTCATCATCTCCCTCCCCTACCCACCTACTCCTTTCCCATCAGAAAGATCAAGCTTGAGAAACTTCTTATTTTCAATATGGTGTGTGCTTATTTTCAAGAATGTTGCCAGGCACCGATAGCTCATGCCTGTAATCCTAGCTACTCAGAAGGCTGAGATGCGAGGATTGGTTCAAAGCCAAGCCCAGGCAGAAAAGTCACTGTGAGACTCTGATCTCCAATTAACTACACTCAAAAACCAGAAGTGGTGTTTGGCTCAAGTGGCAGAGCACTAGCCTGAACACAGAGAGGCTCAAGGACAGCACCCAAGCCCTGAATTCAAGCCTTACAAGTAACAAAAAAAGTCTTCAACAAAATTTACAATATAACTATCTTTACAAAAAACAAAAAAAGTTCTTGAATTGTAATGAATCTTAACTATGTATAGAAAGCCCCAGTGACACATTCTAATTAGTATTCTGTTCTATTTGGCCTTCTAATTTCTTGCACTGTTCTGCCCTCTGAGCTGTGATGTTAGTGTCATGATTGATACAAATGTACAGAATCCCAGAATTCATCTTTCCTTGGAATGAACCAAAAAGCCCAGCTGAGGATGTGAGGACAGAAGTTTTGTAACACAGAGGGGAGACTGCACACTCTACAGCTACTGCCCGTCAGTCCTAACTTCACCAGGTCCTGTTGGTGTGAATCTGAGAGATGTGTTCATACTCTCAGTGCGAATTAGTATTCTTTAAAAAAAATGGAAGAGAAACACTCAAAGTAAGACAGAGAACCAAATGTGTTTGTGCTCCATCTGGCACAGGAGGAGAGCTCATAATGGGCAAAGGAGGCGACCTGCTGAGTCTCAGTTGCCTCTTCCTCACGAGGAGGAGACTGGTTCTCTTTACTTCCCACACCTTCCAAGAGCTCACTAATTGTAGGCTCTTACTAAACATCTAATGATTCATCCCTATTAATTCACATCCAACAGCAGGTTATCCATGCCTTATCTGTGCCAGGGGCTTTCTCTATGTCCACTCTCCAAAGCCTTTATTAAAATCTAAATTGTCACAGACATCTTACAGACACTACCTTTGAGACCCCCAATACCTGCTATAATCTAGTCTAGTATAGTATAGCTATAGTAGAGTACTGTACAGTATGTGATCATGTCATGGCTAAGGAATGGGTTTGGCAGTAAATAGGTTTAACTTCCTTTGACTAGTCAACTAATGCCCAAAGCAACAAGAGCCTTCGTGGCATTTAATAAATATTTCATGTAGAAAGTCTGATTTTAAAAAAAAAACCTCTCCTACTTAAGTTTTACTTAAACATGAAAGGAGCAAAGGCATTCAGAGTAATTTATCACTTTTCTGTAAGCTAATTAGGTTGACCAATTTTCCCTGGAGTGAAAACATGCAGAAATTGCTCACATGTTTGGAATTTAAGACCTAACCCATTATCCATCCAGGCATCTGCATTTCACCACCTTTGCTTTCACACAGGCAAAATAAATTCTCAAAAAGCAATGCACCACTGTATTGCCAATGAGCAAACATCTCCCCAATTTATTGCATTGGTTGTGTTGCGTGCTTATTTTAATATCACCACCTTTCCCATTAACAAGTGTACATAGAACTGAAGCACTACACAAGTCTAGTCCTAATAACTCCCTGACTGCCATTCAGTGGTCAAAAGTAGAAGATGAAAATAAACAGACAACATCCAGTTGGACCCAAGAAGCAGTGAAGCAGAGAATCTTGGGTCATAAATCTTTGCCTGGCTTGACAGGCAAGGGAGGATGTAAACCAATGGCATGTAAAAGGTACACAGCCAATCTGATCACTCTCCACCTTCAAGGATCACTATACTGAGGAGGGGCCACGTGGCTAGCCCACACACTGGACCCATCCTCCATGCCCTCTCTCCTCATTTGATGAGGGAATCTAGGAAAAGCTCTGCGGTTCGGGTTTATTATTATTTCGTTAACTAACTGGGAATGTAATAGAGAGGAGAAAAAGAATGAAATTATTTACACATCATCCAGATTTGAGTTGATTACGTAGGCCCTGCTGCAGGCTTTCTTTCTGTTTCCCCTGTGGACAACATCTGTTTAGACAGCATGGGTTTGCCACGTAGCTCTTGCTATTGATTTATTCCTCTGCAGATGACATAGACCTTTTTTTTTTTTTGCAAAAAGAGAGTTTGATTGAACATGAGATTATCTGTGACCGTGGACCCCTGTGTTTCTAGTATTCAAAAGCCCTGGTATGAGACCTAAGCCTGCTTCTTTGCTTTCTTCCCTGACCACTCTTGAATGATCACAATTCCTGAACACAAGAGTGAAATGTAGGCAGGGGTAACGTCATCGGTGTGCAGACCAAAGAGTCCCACTCAGAGGGGACTTGCTCTTGATTTAATGCTCTGTGGTGGCCATCTTGCAACTGTGGAGTGATTGCATCTCTATACTTCAGTTTCAAGAGTAATGTCTTGCAGGACATTCGAGTGTGTTCTTGAGCAGAGGACCTTGTGCACCCTACCTAGGTCTGCCCTGCCACTCTGCTCACATAGGGTGGTTGGTGCTGATGCTCCCAAAACAAAGAGGAACAAAGCAGCTGCGAGGTATTGAAGACTCTAAAGCTTAGTCTGAGGCAGATTCATTATTTATGACATGAGAAGGGAGGCTGATGTCAGTTCTGGAAGACAAGACCTTGTCACCAAGGAGAATCCTCATCTTTCAGCTATAGAAAGAAGATAATATCATTCTAAGAAATATGCAAAGCTAAGGAATCTTGTCATGTATTTTCTTAATATACATTTTATATATATATATATATATATATATATATATATATATATATATATATAGTATCAGCCAACCACTTAGACAAAAATGATGACACAGAGGAAAGAGAAGTACTAGGCAGGACAGAGATGCTTTTCCTTTCACTCCTTTTCTACCATTCCTCAGTCAGGGGAACTGTTTAGACCGTGTGCCCATCAACCAGGCAGGAAGAGTGCAGAGGGTTTGTACAATGTTTCCATTCTGCTCCTCTGTGAAGAATTAAATGCATATGCATATCAGGGCGAGAAAAAATAGGATTGTGTCATTTTCATGATTCTCTCTATGAGTTAAATGTACCCGCATTTGTATTTTACATTGGCACTGCACCAGTATGGCAAACTCCATGCTTATAATTTAAATTTTTAATTTTTCTTTTCTCAGGGAAAAAACTTAAATAATGGATAACCAGGAAAAGATGAGAGACCTCAAAAGAAAAGAAAAGAAAAAAAGTGTAAAATTGAGCCTTTCGTGCTCTTTTTACTTGCATTTTCTAAACAAGAGAACTTCAGTTTTCTTCATTGTTTCTTTTTTAAAACTGGGATCCATACATCACTAGTTGGTCCCGTATGAAAAGAAATACTTTTTAAAATTATTATTGTCAGAAATAATTAGAAGTGGATTGTAGATCCAAAAGGATCCATTGTCCATTATAAAGTAGATGATTTTGGAAGAATACCCTATGTACTTTTCTCCTTGAAAATTATCTTCTTCGTGTATACATTAATTGATATTAGGCTCCATCAAATTCTAGGTTCTCTTCATTATACGGTAAATCTAACCTTAAATATGACGTTGTAAAACTCAAGGGCATTGAAACATACGTGTTTTTGTTTTTAGGAGTAAAGCATTTGAACTAGGGTCCAAACTCAGATCTGTATACCCATGTCAAAAGCTCTTCCCCAGCAGTCATAATGCTACGCAACTGTGGTAGGAGAACTCTGGCCACCAGTACTGTAACCAATCAGCAATTTGAATTTCAGTCACATTCCTTAAATAAAAGTATCCTATGCCAACACAACTCTGTGCCGCCGTCCAGTCTACCCTACATGAACTCTACTTTGGGTGCTGGGGTGGGGGGCAGGAATATTTAAAAGAAACTCCGTGGCACGATTTGCCTTCTAAACTTGAAATGGCTTAGAGAACAGAAGCAATAATAGTAGAATTATGAATGGAAATTAGCGGAGGATTAGAAGGTGGCTAGCAAGCAAATCTCAGGGGCCCACTTCCTATTATTAGAGAGCTAATGCTCCATAGTGTCTGTTCAAATATGTGTTAAGTAGCTGCTCTGGGGAGAGGAGGACAGGGATTATAATAGGACGACAGTGGTAGAGCCAAAGGTTTCAGAATGACCTCATCTCTCAAAGCCAGCTTTATCCTTATTCTCCTTAGTAACTCATTTCTGATCTTTCTCTTCTGTAATTATATAATAAAACAAGCAAAGAACACTTTTGCTGAGCAGTATGGACCTGAAGAAATAGGAAGCAAATATATCTTGGAGAGCTGTCATCAGGAGTTCAGAGTAGGGAGCTTTGGAGCACCGACAAGCATATCCATGTGAAATGTTTCAAAACCGAAATGCACAGCAGATATCATAGGACACTGAAGTCTGAAAGGAACAAACTTCCCTGCTTAATCAATCCAGTCTCTTAAGAAAGAGTGTATTGGATAGAAGTGAGTTGCTTGACAAAAAAACTATGAAGAAGAAACCTAGAAATGGAGGGACAGACCCAGAATGCCAACCAACATGAGAAAAGAAGGTATAAAAAGATTTGAGGACTTGGCAGAAAGGTAGAGGCAGAATGACTGCCTGAAAAGGCATAGAAATACACCCCAACGGTGAGCAATGCAACTACCAGAGGTCATGGTTTTCCTAAGTCCTTTAGAAAGCCTAGGTATTGTATGATGCAATTTCTCTTTATCTTCTCTCCCAGCCTCCCTCTGTATACACTTTATAATACTTCTCAAGGTCTTATGAATTCTCGTTATAATTTCTTTCTAATGCAACATTTTACCTGGAAGTAAATCATATTTATAGTAAGCAAAAGACACTGTAGAGAGGATGAACTTAAGGCTGTGTCCATGGCAGAGGAGAACAGAAGTGGGGGAGGGTTAGAACTTTGTGGATTGACAAACAAAAACAACAAAGAACCTGAGATTGCGCCATCTCTGGAGAATGAGGCTGAGGCTGAATCACAGCAGTCTGCTCCTGGATTCTACAGCAGAATTCCTTCTTTCCTTATTATTTTGATGCCAGTTGTGGAGTTTGAACTCAGGGTTTCAAATGGTGCTTTGATATTTTTTTAATTCACTCTGGCCTCCTACCACTTGAGCCACACCTCCTTTTAATGGTCAATTGGAGATAAAAATCTCTCAAATTTGCCTTCTGGGACTGGTTTTAAATTGATCCTCACATCTCAGTCTCCTGAACAGGTAGGATTGCAAGCATAAGCCACTAACATTGGACCAGCAGAATTCTCTGAGTGTATAGAAATGTAGGAACTACTCCAAAGTGGAAAGAAAAGACAGCAAGTCTTAGAGCGGTATGGTTGAGTCAGAAATTAACAACATAAAATATACACTATTTAAAATGCACCAAGGCTATTAAATATTAAACCAAAAGCAAGTTGACAAATGTGAGCATGCACACTAAAAATGAAAAGTAAGGAAATCACTAGATAATTGCATTAGAGGCGAGATGTATTTTCTGTTCGTGCTTTTTGTGCATTATGGATTTTCTACCATAATTGCCATTGTTTACATTTATATTCATCCTAAGTTGCATAAGTAGAAGCAAATGAGAAGACTCCGGCATGGGAGAGATGGTTGGCACATTCTTTAAAGCATGTACCGTGTATATTAATGGTTTCTTGGTGAATGCAATCAGTGTTACATGGAATTACAGTATTACATGGAATGCCATATGTGGTTTATTACAGGTGTGATAAATCCTGTGATATTCCTGCCCTTGGAAATTAGGATCAGGCCAGCCGAGGACAAGAAGTCTGAGACTCCATCTTAGTACATGCCCACCATTCCTGCAACTCTGGGGAGCTTAAACTATGTTACTTGCAGTCCAGGAGTAGCACACTGGGCAGAAAGCAAGACCATATCTTAAAAATAAACAGCAAAAATAAAACAAGACTCGGCAGTGTGGCCTAGTGGCAGAGTACCCATGCCTGCTAGGGCAGGTATGAGGCCTGAGTTCAAACCCCATGCTCCCCAGAGCTCCCCCAGAGAGCAGACACAAAGGACTGAATAAAGTCCCATCCAAAAGCAAAGTTATTTCCCTCACAATCTTCAAAATTACATAGTCAAACAACCAAGAGGATTATTTTTCCTTAACAAAGAAAGTACTATCGCAGTTGAAAATATAAGTATCTTGTCAAACAAATTTTAAAGAGAACAAGAAGTACATAATTAAAGACCTGGTGGAATCGCTATGGGAGTATTTTTCTCAGTTGCCACGTTTGAAGTTTCATAATTCACTGGAGCTATATGCCACTCTTATTATTATAGGGTTAGTTTGGGAAAAGAATGTAAATGAAACAGAAAATTTCCCTTAAGGGTTGTTTATTAATTATTACCCAAATTCATAATTGTAAGCATCATGGAAAATTGGATTTTTTTAAATTTCAGTGGGCTTTTGTGATCTCGTTAAAAATCAAAGAAAGGCATGCTTGATTAAAATCTACTCTAAGAACCAGCAATGTACTGATCTATGCAACCATTACATTTTTAAAGGTTGATTACAATTTAATGCTTGAGAACTGAATAGAGAGGTTGGAAATGTTTGATAATGGATATGCCCAGTCACTAACATCTAGGGAGCTAACAAACTAGAGAGATAAGCATGTAATCTCTTTATGTACTTCTAACAAGCAGAACTTTCTACTTCATTTAGGAGGATAATTCTTTTGGGCTCCCAGACAAGAACAGGAAGAACTTAAAGGCCCAACTCTGGCAAAAACCTGACTGAGAATGCTGCTGTGGGTGTTCTAACCAATAATTCCCGTTTCTTGATTCAAAAACCAGAATATCTGGAGCAGGGGGTGGGGGGGGTGGGTGGGGGAGGGAAGGCGGGAGATGCTAACTATTCAACTGGACTATCTACACTTAATTTTGCCTTTTGGATTAGATATAGTCCATCAACTTTGGCTGTAATAAAATATAAGAACTAAAAAGTAAGCTTATATACAAGACAAAGAAAGGGAATCACAGAAACAGCAGGACAAAGGATGAACTAATGCAACAATGATACTCACCAGATACCAAGTTTGGAATTAACTGTACAATGGTGGGGGCAGGAGTAGGGAGGGGTAAGAGGGAGAAAATGAGGGAGAGGTAGCAGTGTTTAAAGAGAAATGGACTCACTACCTTAGTTATGTAACTGTAAGTCCCTGCTTATCACCCATACAATATTTTTTAAAAAAGAATGAGAAATAATAAAGACTCTACAGCTCAGTTTTTTTTCCAAACTCTATTCTAGGAAATTCTGTGGGCTTTTTGTATTAAAAAAAAACACACAACTATTTTAAAAATCTGTTTCAACTGTTTTCAGAGCAAAGAATAAATAGTAAGCACATTAAGATACATAAAGATTACACTTAAACCCAGAGATTTACTGAAAAAAGATACACAGATGGAGATGGTGGGGGAGAAGGAAGGCATAGCATTGATCAAGATGCATTGTTCACATAATTGATGTGTTGACTTGAAACTCCTCTGTACAACTATTTAAAGACAATAAAAATAAATTTAAAAGATATGCAGATGGCAATTAAGCAAATAAACACACATTTAATATCATACGTACAGCAGAAGATTGCAAATTAGAGTGTGATACAAGGATACTTCCCTTAGAATGAAAAGAAGCAAATCTAAAGTAGAACATGATCCAAAGCTAGCCAGGGTGGGAAATCACAAATCTCATTCATTGCAGTAGAGACATAAAAGCTCTACTGTGGGAGACAGTTGGGTAGACTCTAGCAAATAAACCCCTTAATATTTATACAAGAAGTTGAAAACACACAAGGACCTAGGCACAGATGAGTATCACAGCTTTATTCATAAATTTGTAAGCAATGAAGATGTCCTTGATGCTGTGAGTGGGTGAATCCAATGAGACATGACCATGAACAATATCCTGGATGACATTATCCTGGCAATATTAGCCAGTGCTAAAAGAAATGAGTCATGACAAACCACTGAGTGAAAGAAGACAGTATGAAAAGCCTGTGTCCTCCACAATTCCAGCTACATGATATTCTGGAGGGAAAAAAAGGTAAAATATTTGAGAACGTAAATTGAGATAGAAAAGGATCCATGGCTGTCAGGGATGAGAAGGAAGGGTTGCAGCATGGAGGACATTTATTTAGGACAGTGAAAATACTTTCTACAACACTATAAGGGAAATACCATCACTCTGCATTCATCCAAAACCAAAGGAGGCTTATCATCAGAAGAGAACGGTATGTAAATCCTGATGTTCCAGTGGTAACAATGTGTCAGTTTAGGTTCTTCAACTGAAGGAATTTTCACACGTTCATGGGAAGTCACTAGTGGAAGAGACTGCGGTGTGTGAGAACCTAAAACCAATTCATTGAGGACAGGCACCTGTGGCTCATGCTTATAAATCCTAGCTACTCAGGAGACAGATCTGAAGATTACAGTTTGAACCCATTCCAGGCCCTCCCAAAAACCTAACAACAAAAAAGCCAAAAGTGGAGGTGTGGCTCAAATAGTAGAGTATAAGCCTTGATTTAAAAAGCCAAGATAATTTATTCATTCAAAAGAGAGAGAAAGGGAACCAATGTATAAGTTTGTGCTAGAGAGGTGATTGGTTTTAGGGAGACATTAGAACTGAGCTCATTCATTGTTCAATTCTTTACACTTGCTTGATGCTCTACTCAGGTTGTTGTGTCTCCAAACCTTTCAATGTATTCTCCCCTTCCCCAGAGTTCACCAAAAATATGCTTTCTACAGAAGCCTAACTACTCTACATAAAAATACCAATATGCTATACTATTAGTATCCATTTAATCTTGGAAATTTCTAGAATAAAGATGGTAAAAGGCTGATGGATGCCTACAAGGGACTCACATAAATCTATCAGCCTAGTGGCCCTGTCATCATGTCATCTAATAAATGAGGTCACTCAGACTCAGGTTTCCAATTCTACCCCTAAATTAACAGATCTCTAAAGCAGAGACAACTTAGAGAATTGCTTCTCAAGCATCAGTAGCTTGGGAGAAGGATGGGACAGACGAAAGATCTTCAGTGGCTGCGATGACACCTTCCTCCCCATGACTGTGGGAGACCTTGAGAACAGAGAATTGAGCAAGACAGACTTCTTGTCCTTATGAGAGTTTATCTTAGACGAAGTCCAACCAGAAAGAATCACTAGCTATAAAAACCAAATAATTACACATTGAGAGAAGTGCTAACAGGGTGGTACACAGGCTACTAACACGGGAAGCAACAATGCTGAGATGACAGGGAAAGGATTGGGAGCAAACAACATTTAGGCTGAAGCTTGAAGAAATGAGTGTTTAAGAATGTGACAACCAGACAAAGGGAGGTTTCAGGAAGAAAGTAGAACAGGTGAGTCACGAGGGAGGGAGAGTGTTCAAGACTGATCCCTGGTGGTTGTAATGCACCTAGGGTAAGGGGCTTATGGAAACTTTCCCAAGGACCATTTGGTTATTTTCTTGTGCACACTTTGATGCATCACTTTTTTGGGGGGAGGGGGGTCCAGTTGTGGGACCTGAACTCTGGGCCTGGGCTCTGTCCCTCAGCGCTGCAGCTCAAGGCTGGCGCTCTACCACTTGAGCCACAGCACCATTTCCGGCTTTTTTTCTGCTTATGTGGTGCTGAGGAATAGAACTCAGGGCCTCAGGCATGCAAGGCAAGTGCTCTACCACTGAGCCACCTTCCCAGCCTGGTTCATCACTTTTTACAACCTGAAATACTTGAAGCAGGGATTTCATTATCCTCTGGGAATCAGGAAGGTACATTCGTTCCTGTGGTTCCTAACCCTGCCAACAGGGTGTTTTTAAGAAAGAATGGAAGCACTACCTCCACTCATCTGCTAAGGAAGGTTCCTAGAGGAACCGTGATGATTTTGCACTCACAAGCTCTCCATCTATGCCTCCTATACGCTCTACCATCCGCAAATTCTACTGGGAAACAGAAATGTGTGAAAGTGTAACATACAACCAATAAAAACTTAAACTTCCATGGAACTCAATGTATCATAATGGTTTGCAGGCTTTTTATCTTCTTCAACATAATTGAAAACTCCCAATAATATTAGTAGCTAATATATCAATAATGAGCTCATGATCGTAATAAAACAGTAAGAAGGAAAGTAATAGGAGGAGAGCATCAATAATTAGTCTTAATATATTGATTGATTATCATGTTGTAACTCCACACTCCTAATTAATTTAAGATATGATCATCAGAAACTCTCAATAACTCTATAGGCTGCTCGGTATCATTATTACCATTTCAACGAGCATGGAAAATTGAACACTTACATTGTCTGCATAAAATCACAATTAGGAGATGAGATAATGGCTGGGCTAATTAGCTTAAGTGTGCCGATTATTTTGCAATGTACACTTAGTTCAAATCCTCAAATCGTATGCATAAATGAGTTACACCTTTATAAAGCTGGAAAAGGTTAAATAAGCAAGATTGACTGTCAAGATTCAGGTAAGACTTTATTCCAGGCACCCAAACCAGGTAGTACATAGAATTTCCCTCAGTTCTTCCTCTCTTTCTAGCCTCTGACCTTCTGCTATGTCTCCCAGTTTCCCTACCTGCGTCCCCTCTTTTCACCTATCTTTCTTTGATTTGACTTACTAACCTTTTACACAGAGTAGAAAACATGTCTCCCCCAACTCCATGACTATCTGGTCCTTACAATTGGGTCTTTTTTGTTTTTTAAATTATCTTTAAGTAATCATACAAAGGAGGTGACATATAACAAAGCAGTTTATGAATGCCGTGCATCTGGATCCCACCCCTTCAACATGCTCACCCCCTATTGACCCATCTCTTGCCTTATTGTTCTTATTTTGTGGTATGTACAATCAATTCTTAACTGTATTCCCTGTGATGTTCCCCTGACATGTGTCTACCTCTTTCCCCTTGGTGTCACACCTCTCCTTGAATGGACTCATTTCTTCTTGCCCATTCTTTTGGGATTTCTAAACGATTATACTATTTGAACTCTCCATAGTGTCTATTACACTTCGGTGACTTCAGTTGTAGCCACTTGGATCTATGTCTCAGTGTTTACTTATAGACTGATAGGTACACTCTAGCTAAAATGAAGGAAACCTTGTAACATTTGTTTCTCTGGGTCTGGCTTACTGGACTTGAAATTTTTTTCCCCATCCGTTTTCATTTCTGTACCAATGGTACAATATCATTCCTCCTAACAGCTGGGTCAAAACTTGGTTCTTCACTAACAGGCCTTATATCAGGTCTGGAAAATCGATGCTGGTTAGTTTTGCTGGAAAAGTTTACACCATGTTTACTGAAGGTCTGTCCTTGGTTTTACATTCTCACTGAACATACAGTACCTCGAGAGAAAGCACATCTAAAAGCATCCAGGGCAGATCCCAAAGCCACTGCTTCCATGCCGTCTGTTAACCTACTAGTACAAAGAAAGACATTTTCTCTCATTTCTTTTCTTCTTGGGCTTGTCAGACCCATCTAAAAATCTAAAAATGCTTACACAAATGTTTGCATGGAGCCAATCATTACATTAGAGCCAAGTTCTAGAATAAAATACAAAAAATTTGGATTAAAATAGCCTTTACTCTCTAAGGAAAGACAGCTGTGACAAGTGTGAAATTGTTCTCACTTCCTTGAGTTTGAAGGAATAAATGTGACATGTATGTTCCATGTATAGTACTTTTAAAATGCCTCATGCCTTGAGTTCATACTTTCTTGAAAGCATTGAACATAATAATGCCCATAAAACCAGTAAGCTGGTTTTAAAAAATCCTACAATGGCACATTAAAACTAGAAAACAATTATTTTAATATAGTTCAGAAAACTTGCACAGTGGCATATTTGACCTGCACAGATAATCTTAGGGAATAAGATGAATCATGTATAGGTTCTCAGAAAGCTTGACAGAGACAAGCTCCACTTAAAAAAATAAAAAGAGCAAAACTAATGATTGAACTGTAGCATTTCCTAAAAACAAAAATCATGTGAACAAGTTGGACACTGGTGTCTCATGACTGTACTACTAGCAACCAGGGAGGCTAAGATCTGAGGATCATGGTTTGAAACCATACCTGGCTAATGTGAAGGATAAGCTTATCAATAAAGTAAATAGATAGTAGTTAAAGATAGACAGACAGACAGAAAGACAGAGAACAACCTATTGAAAACAAGACGTTTCTCCAGACTCTGTAGTCCTGTAGGTATTTTCAAAGGGAACAGAAGTGACAGCCGTCCACTCACCACAATAGACACATGTTGACTAGATAAAGTGACAGAGAGCCAACTCCACCTCACAAACAAAAGCAGCACATTATGCGACCTGACTGTGCTCCTCCTGTACATGATATTTTATGTATGAAAATTATGCAAGGGACAATTGCACATCTCCCTCTGTGTTCTTATAAATAATGAAGGGGAATTATTTCTTGATGATGTACCATCTTACACATTTGCTCAGGTCGAAGCAATTGTGACCCAATTTTTCAAAGTTTCAA
Source organism: Dipodomys merriami (assembly GCF_024711535.1). Lineage (NCBI taxonomy): Eukaryota > Metazoa > Chordata > Mammalia > Rodentia > Heteromyidae > Dipodomys > Dipodomys merriami. The sequence continues at coordinate 35,149,290 of NW_027202604.1, read as the reverse complement.
AGGCCACCCTTCAACTTTCATTCTAAATTAAAAAATATTCATGGGTTTGGCCAAGGGAAAGAGTTTGAGAGTCCTTCCATTAGAGATGATCTCTCCTACTATTGTCCATCGCAGAACATGCAAGGGAAGCCTATCAGATTATTACTGTCACTCAGTAGAAGGTATCAGAAACAAAGAAAGAAAACTGAATACAAGTCAACTATCTATTAAGCTGCCTATTGAGTGGACAAGATAAACCCACTTTGGGTTGTGAATATGATCACACAGGATCAGGTGCAAACCAACCACCTCCCAGGCATTCAGTTTTATGCAATAAAACCATAATTAGAAGGAAAATAGAAATCCAGGAATCCTATCACTGGGGAGGTTCTGTGCGGTACTATGCAGTCTGAAAACATGCCTCTGAGTAACACCAGTCTTGAGATCTCAATCTTCCTCTCTGTGACATAAGGGGATTGGATGAGATTAATGATTTTCTAGCTGTGCTCCTGGAAATCCCTATGGCTCTGAAAATACAATGTGTAGGGGAAAAAATAGGGTAAGTGAAGGTAGAATAGATAAGGCTCAGAGCTTCTCAACTTACATTTTTACCTTTTCTGTGAAACATTCCTCTTTGAGCTTTTGGATGAAGAAAGCATGCCCCTGTTTTGTGCTTTAAAGTTTGTAAAAAAAAAAATACAGGGCTAATGTCTAAGGATACTTCAACATTTAACACCAGGGGATGGTAGAGTTCTACAAAGAATGAATCAATAGATGGATTCCAAAGTTAGAATTAACTGGTATCTATCTCCAAATACTAGTGTGATCCCATCTCTAGGAAGAGGTGAATGGTCTAGAGCCAGAAGGAAAATCAAGGTTGGTCCTACTCTAGTATTTAGTGATGAATCTATTTATTCTTCTTTCTAGATAGGTCATGAATCTGAAACTGACTGTCCTAGTTTATCCAGACATCCAGAATGGGCTCATTTCAACACTGAGAGTTTCAAGTCCCAGGGAATCCCTCAGCCCTACAAAATGGAATCGCTGTGACTGGACTGGAACAAGGCTGAGGGCAGAGCCATTGCACCTATGACTCTGCCTTTGCAGTGTTCTATGTCCCCTTCACAAAATAAATGATATAACTCTCAAATCAGTCACCTCATTCTTTTCTGAGGATCTTCAGAGGATCTGTGGGTCCTCTAGCTTACATTCAGAGAAGATAGTTACAGTGATCTACAGTGATCTACAGTGGATAGCACTTAGAATACATGGAAACATAGTAATTTCCCCTGATTTAACAGACCATTGCACAGTCCACATCTATTAGAGAATATTTACATTTTACCCATTTTTGGTACCTTTCTCCTTAAGTCATGTGTGTATGCTAAAAAGCAGCATTTAAAGATTATAGAATGGCAGAGTTTGGGTTAAAATTCTTCTGAATATCTGCAATGTCCCTAGCAATGCCTTACAGTTATTAATATTTTATACAATGCAGGCTGAAGAAAAGCATTGGTACTGTTCAAGAAAAAGCACAGCAATTCAGTATCAAAATACTTGAATGTCCATTTTTCTATTGCTACCCTCAGTATAAACAATAAACCAGACAAAATCATCTATCACATTCAATTAGAGTCAGTAATTTGGATTTCACATTACTTATGTCTTTGTGTGGCATAGATGTTTTAAAGAAAAAATAAAGGAAGAAGAGAAAAATAAGTGAGAATGGGTGACAACTAATTTAAGGACTCACATTCTTAGGGTTTGAGAATGTTGTGGTAGACACACATTATGAAAACCCCTCTCCCAAAACTTCCACCTATTGTACTGACTTGACACTGAATATGGAATTATAATCTCATGCTCTTTCTTCCAGGAACCTAGGCTACTACCTATTGATATAATTATTTATATAATTCAAAAATTTCTGTTTGTAAAATATTGAGGGGCTTTAGATAAAAGAAACAGTATAAAAACAACATGTCATTATGGCTTAAGAAATAGCTTGAATCCTAGCTAGGTCCTCATGCCTATAATCCTAGCTACTCAGGAGACTGAGATCTGAGGATTATGATTCAAAACCAGCATGAAGAAAAAAGCCTGTGAGACTCTTATCCCCAATTAAGGAACAAAAAGCCAGATTTGAAGCTGTGGATCCACTTTAACAGAATAATTTAGGATAAAGGATAATATTTGATTACCAGACCTTAGAACATTTTTCAATACTTCACACACATGTGTATATATATATGTATGTATGTATGTATATGTATGTATGTATGTTGGATGTTTATATGGGATTACAAATCACTTTCTTGAGTTCAAACTCATCAATGGGCCTCTAGTGGATTACTATTCAATTCTCATAATATCTAAAAAGAGTCATAAATTATTTTATTTATATGTGATAATATATTTACATTTTAATGACAAAGAAGACCAATATCTCTCAAAGTCAAAACCATTATAAAATTTTACTAAAAGAAATCCTTTCCCATCTTAATGATAAAAAGCATTTCCTAAAGTTAGGCACATACCAACTAATCTACTCCTGAGATATTTTCCTTAAGGCATACTAATTAGGAGAAGAGACTGGTTTACTCAATTGCCTATCTTAATCCTGATTGATACCCATCCCTTTTCTAATTAGTAAATCCAAATCATTGCTATTTAGAATTTCATTGTGTGAAGCATAGAAAGTATTTACAAGTCTCAAAACAACAACAAAAAATCCTCCTCAGAAAAAACCTACACACCTATTAAGAAAAACAAGCATATTTATTGAAACAGGAATTTTAAAATGCATTAAATCCTCAAATAAAACCTGTCCCCAAATTATTGACAGTTCACTAAAGAGAAAAACTCTATTAACCTTTGGAAGGGAAATTGCACAGCATATATGTTCAACTTAGAAAGGAATCATTCCAGATAAAACAACCTCAAATTGAAGGGACAGAATTATTTGTGAGCTCTGTGACTTTTAGGCTTCATTGGTATGGGGTGTGGCGGGGGAGTGGAGGAGGGGGGAGATTTCCTTGAGCTGCACGTATTAAGTGATCTTCCCCTGAAATAAGATAATTATACTATACATAAAGTTGCTAAATTCCTAAATAACTTTAAACCTAGTAGTTTTTAATTTTTTTAAAATCTCATTTTCTAAGTTGTGACACGATATTCCTTTTCTGAATATGGCACTAAAAAAACTCAGATGCAATGTTGGTGACGAGAGTCTAGAGAAGAGGAATAAGTTTATTTTTTTTAATGGCACGTTGTGAAATCTACCTATGTTGACATCTACATATACGTACATAGAAAAAGATAAGATGACCACAAATACACCCAGACACTAGTGGCTCACACTTACAATTCTAGTTATTTGGGAGACAGCGATAGCAAAGATCACCGTTCTAGGCCATTTTGGGGAAAATGTTTACAAGACCCCATTTTAGCAGGAAAAAAAGGAAGAGTATTTATCATTCCACCTACTTGGAGAAACATAAGTCTAAGGATTACCATCTAAGTAGTCTTAGAAAAAAAAAAGACCTTATTACAAATATAGCCAGAGCAAAAAGGATGAAGATATGGCTCAAAGGGTAGTGTCATTTTCCTAGAGTTCAAATCCCAGTGCTACAAACAAAACAAAAACAAACTATAAAGACCATGCAAGAGACTTAAGGTAGTTAAAATTGTATGATTATATAACATGTAAGCAATGGCCTGAGGTCAGTTTGAGTGAACATTTTAAGAAAACAAAACAAAAAATTCCAAACAGAGGAGACTAGCATGTACAAGGCACAGGGGCAGAAATGGAAATGGCACATTTTAATGTCTGGGGAAAGGCCAGTGATGTTGCAGAGGATTGAATTTGAAGGCTCATTACCAACAATAATGTCTGATGTCTGCTTTCTGGTCCGGCATGTAAAGAGCTTAGAGGTAATTTCTTCCAACCTCCTAAGAGAAAAGCTGAATAAACTAAAAGTCAAACTTCATCTTAGATCCAAGGCAAACTGCCAGTTCAGAAATGGGAGAGACAAGAGAATACACAGAAGCAAAGATTGCCAAGAACAGAAACTATATTTCATTTCTGGCAGGAACACTTGAAGAGTAACTGATTCCTTGTAGAGTCCAGACAGGCCTTAGCTTGACATAGAACAATCTCCCAGGGTGGACACCAAAACACCAGGTCAGTATTGTATTGGACAAGGATCTCCAGGAAAGAGAATTGGGGGGAGAGGTTGTATGCATTCACATACACACATATATGTGTGTACATATATACAACATGGAGAGATGGGGAAAGAGAGGCATCCACTTATGAATCTCATAAACATATCCAGAAACAATGTTCAGCCTGGCACCCTGTCACTCACTCACCAGGAGTCAGTGGCTCACACTTATAATCCCAGATGCTCAGGAGGCTGAGATCTGAGGATCAAGGCTCAAAGCCAGTGTAGGCAGAAAAATAATCTGTGAGAATATTAGCTCCAATAACTAGCAAAAAGCCAGAAGTGAAGCTGTAGCTCAAGTGATACAGTGCCAGCCTTGAGCAAAAAAAAGCCAAGAAAGAGCGTAAGGCCCTGAGTTCAAACCCTACTACTAGCACACATATACCCACACACAAAACCAATCAACACAGTTACCTTTTTTTAGTAGCATTATACCTTAATTCACTGTTTTATATTTATTCCAGATGGCAGTTTTTTTTATATTTTGTGCACATAAACATGAAAGCCTTTGATATGTAAACAGATATTACTGGCTTTGTGGCAACACTTGCTACAAAAGGTGATGAGAAATAATAATGTGATTGGCTGGCTGCCCAGTTTTTCCTTTCTCATTCAAGATCAGAGTTTTCCACAATATCCTTCTGCTATAAATCAGTTCCACCTCTCTGGGCTCAGCATCTCTGACCTATTTGACCTATAGCTAGACAACCATCACTTGTATCTTACTCGGAAATCCCAGGCTTTAGCCTCATAACAGGGGATTTTCTTTGAAGATTTATCACACCTACTCTTCAAGTCCTTGTGAGAACTACTGATCTTGTTCTAATATTACACAAAGACCAGGGACAGAAATATTGGGGGGGGGGGGAGAGAATCCTTTTATTTTCTTGTGTCCTGAATCACTGGCCATTACAAGGGGAAAAAAACCTCAATTTGGTCTCAACCTTATAACAGTGGTCAGAGGTTATGATAGTCTCTTCAAAATGAAGAATAAGCTTAGGTCCAGATTTATAGACAGTGCTGTCTGGCACAAGGAAAATACTCCCTCACACATACACTATCCTCTTTTAGCTTAAGCCTTAAAATACAGAGAGCTAAAAAGTTCAAGAGACAACTAAAGTAAAAGTTGAACTTTCAGGCAAAATCAATAGGGTGGGAGAAGAGGCAAGACCAGCTAACCAAAGACTAGAATCAAAAAAAAAAAAAAACAGAGAGAGAAATGTTGGTGAATACAGCCATGTCATTCACTGTTGACATAGGTGACCATGGAACTGGGTAACTTGAAGGGAAGGAAGGTTGGGGTTGAGAGAGATGGGGGAGAATGATGGAAAGCGTGACACTTTAATGAAGATGTATTGTACTCACAACCCTTCTGTATACTACAAGATAATAAAACAAGATTAAAACAAAAAGAATAGAGTAATAAAAACCAACATGGCTGTGGAGAATGGTGTCATCTATTCTCACTTCTCCAGAAACTGCCTCGACCCAATGCACTGTCATTGTTTTTCAGATCATCAGGCAAAGGTCTAATGGATACATGCTTAGCAGTTATATTAAGACAAAGACATATTGGTTGCATTGTCTTTTTTGATTGCCCCTCCCCTTCTAAGTACTCACTAAACTAGCAACAACGTCTCATGGGAGGCATTGCGGAAGGCATTGATTAATATTTGTCGCCATGTTGTCAATGTTGTCTATTTATCACGGTCACCTTCTAAATCAGCTCTCCAGTAGATACACATACCCAGCAAGCCTTCTGGGTATTACTTGATGAGCAATAGAACTTTGCTCAAGCACAGAATTTCTCATGAGAGACAAGTTAATTTTTTTTCAGGAAGACCAGGATTCTGTTTTTTTGTTTTTTTGTTGTTTTGTTTCCCCATGTGTCAGCAGTTCCTCTTCTTTATAAAACCACTGTCTGCTAATGTTTTGTGTTGGTCATGATTTTCAAGCCAGACAATACAATTTCAACTAAATTTAAGAAATTCAGGTGTGTTTCTGACTGGGAATGCATTTACCTGCATGAAAAGACAAGTACTACCATGTATTCTCAGAGTGACAAATTATATTTAACCTCTTTGAGACTTTGTTAAAGTTAGAACCAGTGAATCCATAGTTCTCAAAAGTTCTGAGAAGATTAAATGAAATGCCCTAGGGAGCCCCTTAGCAGGGACACACTGGAAAGCCGAACAAAGCAGCTGTGTAACTATGCTTTTTGGTCATGTGGAGGTCAATATTTTGCTCCAAAAGAAGTTTTAGTCCAACTACCAAATGGCTCCATCACAAATGATGCAGCACTTGAATCAGTGGTACCTAGCCTTTGTGCTGCTTTTCGGGCGATTACCTGGGGAGCTTAAAATGTTTCTGTGTTTAGCCTAGCCCTCAAACTCTAAATAAATGAAATCTGTGCTCAAGATCTGGCTTGAGATATTAATATGTTTTGTTGGTTTTGTCTTTCCTTCCTTCCTTTCTTTCCTTTCTTTCTTCCCCCTTCCCTCTATCCCTCCCTCCCTCCTTTCTCTCTCTTTTTCTTTCTTCCTTCCTTCCTTTCTTCCTTCCTTCCTTCCTTTCTTTCTCTTTCCTTCTTTCTTTTCCTTCCTTCCTTCATCTTTCTTTCCTTCTTTCTTTTTTCTCCCTTCCTTCCTTCCTTCTTTCCTTCCTTCCTTCCTTCCTTTCTTCCTTCCTTTCTTTTTTTCTTTTTCCTTTTCCCTCCTTTTCAGTACTGAGGAATGTACTCAGGATTTCAAGCTTGCTAAGAAAGTACTCTAGCTCATAAGCTATATCTCTGGAGCTCTTTTCTTTTGGGTTTGTTGTTAGATAGGGTTTTGTGCTCATTTTGCCTGAGCTGGCTTTAAACTGTGATCATCCTGCCTCTGCCTCCCCAATAGAGGACTGGAAGGTGTTCAGTAAGTTCTGCCCTAGATATCAACAATTCTGAGCACCCCTCAAGGAATAATTCTATTGGCAGAGAAATTTGAAAATGGCTGCTTTAAAACATTATACATCAGGGAACACAATGAGTTCAGAGGCAAAGCCTATGGAAGTTTCTGGCATGTACCTTCCACGGATGTATTTCTCTAATAGATATGTAGACTAGTAAGTAGTAACTTACTTACTCAGTGTACCAGCCTAAAGTTGCTTTAAACACTTTGTGACAAAATAAATCTCATTGAAATCTTATGTGAAAATACAGTAGTGCATTAGGATACAAAGCACTTTATAAACTATCTTTGTGATTGTTAAATTAGTGACAAGATTGTATAAAAGTTGCATTTGGGTCATTGAATGAAAACGGTAGTTGCTTGTAAGCTCACAATTCTAGTTTTTGCTACATTTGTTTTTATACTGTTAGCCCAAGGAAATTTTGTTGCTTCAATTATTCCTGGATAGTGGTAATGGGATTTTTTTCTTCCCCCTTTTCTCTTTTCCTTTTGTTCTGTGTTTTTAATTAACAACAAGAAATTCTTCAAGTAAATGGACTTTTAATTATCTGTACGTATCTGTTCACAGCAGTTTCAATTCAACAGGATTTTTTTATGTTATATATATATTTTTAATATTATTTTATTTTATTTGAGAACATACTGTACAGAGGGGCTACAATTACATGGGCAGGATAATGCGTACATTTCTTACCAAGCATTGCAGCCTCCTCCTTTGTTTACCCTTCACCTCCCTTCCCAGCCTCCCCCCTCCCCCCCACCCAATCATACCCCCCTCCCCCCCCACCGACATTGTAAAGCTGGTTTTGACATGACATTTTGTACTTCTCATTGTTGCAACAGGTCCACCTGAATCCTTAAACGACTTGTTTGCCCCCATCTCCTCCACATGTTATACTGACATCAAATATAGTGAAAGTGGGGGTTACACTGTGGGGGAGGTCAACAGGATTTTTAAATGATCTGTACGTATCTGTTCATAGCAGTTTCAATTCAACATGTCAACTTATGAGTATAAAGCATCTTCACTATGACATCCCTTTCCATCCTCCTCCTCCATCTCCATAATTAAGTAGATTGGATAAAGAGAAAGATATTTATATTTCAGCATTATTTTTTCCAACATGTCTACTAAATCATGTAGCACCCATATCTCATATTGTAAGCATTATGCCCACCTTTGGTCCTCAGTTCCACCCAGACCTTAGCTTCTCCCAATCCTGGAATTCCCGACATACAGCCGGCCCCTCCCTCTCTCCACCCAGACCCACCTGCACTCCCATCTACCTCACTTTCTACCCCCAGACCCTGCTGCTACCTAGATTGTGGAGGCTGCCATGTGCTCCCTTTGGGGGGGTGGGAGGAGAGGGGAGCAGGGCGGAAATATGGCTCCTCTAATAAACCTTGTAATAATCTTTCTCCTGTGCTTGCCTGCCTCCACATAGTCCCCTGGGATGAATATGATGGATACTTTCACAGATCATAAATTTACATTACATAAAAAGTACTAAAATCTTAATAAATGCTTAAATTATACAGAATATGGTCTGTCATGGGTGGACAAGAGTATTTCTGGTATACAGATCCCTGTTTTTGAATCTTGCATAACATTTAAGGAAATGTAAGACCCATGAATTGTACAATTTTATAAGATTAGATACACAACTTTTCTAACCTATATGCATGTGTGAAAAATGAATGAAAATTCAAATGTAAGTATTCAGATGGAGCAAACAGTTTTGTAGCTTTGCTAAAGTTAAAACACTGATACTTGCTCATGTTTTGAAAGTTCCTACATGGGTATTCCATAAATGTTGTTACTAAAAATAACAATGTAATCAAATGTTTAGATAATCCCAGAAACATCTCAGCAAAACTGCAATCACAGACATTCATTGTAAAAATTACTACAAGTGCCCACCAGAAATTACCAAAATACTGACAAGCCATGCACTATGTATATCATAGTTCTCATTTACATTCTTCATTACTCCACCAACCTCTTTCAGGCAGGCACTAATTTTGGTTCTGTGAGGTCAAGGTTAACTCATACAATACTTATACTTACTGTACAAGCTCGTTTTTATTAAAACAGGAAAATAGATGAAGACCAATAAATAGTGACTGGAACTGGTTACATTCTGTTTACCTGCAACATGAGATAGACATTCTGTCTACCTCAACATTTCTTCAGAGCTATGTCAGCCTACGCAGTCCCTGGAGTCCACCCTGGATTGTACTCCCATCTACTTCTCTCCCACCAACCCATTTTTCCCCATGGGGTCCAATTTCATTATTTTTTTGGTTGGTCGTGGGGCTTGAACTCTGGGCCTGGGTGCTGTCCCTGCGCTCTTCAGCTCAAGGCGAGCGCTCTACCTCTTGAGCCCAAAGCACCACTTCCTCCAATTTCATTCTTTTGCTGCTCTTTTCTCTTTAGATAATAAGTCCTATTTCCCACAACCCTGTTAGCTACAGGTTTATTCTAAGTTATGTCTGTTTTACTTGACAATCAGATACTTTCAAATGGACTACCTATAATATAAACAATTTATCTGTTCCTCCACAAATTTATCTCTTGAAGAAAAGACAGAGAGAGAGAGGCAGAGAGAGGAAGGAAGGAAAGGGGAGAGGGAGGGAGAGAGTAGTAGAGAGAGAATTTATACTCCTGATAAGCATGAAGATTAGATTATTGCTATTAGGTTTAAGATAACCATCTGATCATACACTCTCATTAGCCCTTAGTAAAAGACTTAATCTTTATGGACTTAATCTCCTTACTTCATTGAATGTACTTTTGAAAGATCAGACTTCCAATTAAATAGAATAGCATCCTTTTCCAAATAGACAGCTTGCTTATCAATAGTAATTTTAGAATCTTCTCTATGTGCATACATCCAGAACCACTGTATCAATAAATTCAGTCCAATTTCCAAAAAGAAATGGCTGGTGAGCCATTCTTGCAGGTCAGGTATAAGGAGAGACAACTGGAATAGGAGCTGAGATGAGATCACAGGGAGCTCCAAGTTTGATGCAGAGATAATATAACTCCTAGCAGGAGCTGGGCACTGGTGCCTCAGGCCTGCAATTCTAGCTGCTCAGGAGGCTAAGATGGATGGAGGAATGGAGGACAGACTCAAATGATCAGTTTAATGCAACCAACACCATTATAAAGGGCATTATTTGGTGGGGGTAGGGAGGAAAAGCCCACACAAAATCTAAATTATGGCAATATTTTGAAGCCATGACAATAAATGAACATTCCAAAGTGATGAACAAGATTTGCCCTGCTAGTCCTTGTCTTTGTGGCCACAAATAGGCACTTCGTATCTAGCACTGGGCTAGGGTTAGAAAGATCTAGAATCTAAAGAGCAATATCCAGACTATTTTTTCATGATTTAAGCTGTTTGTAAAAGATAAAACATTACTCCTGAGAGCAGAAAGAAACCTGCGGATGCCTTTTAAAAAGATGTCTTAAGCTGTCACTCACAGCCAGCAGGCACCTACAGAGTTTATCTAGTTCAGGAACTTTCAGAACCAGAAATAAAGGAGATAAAGCCAACTAACCATCCACTTTCTTTATAAATGTTTTAAAATTATTTTAAGTAGTTGTACAAAGGAGTTGCTATTTAACAAAGCAGTTTGGGAATACAAGGTGTCTTAATCAAGGTGACCCCTTTCAACATTCTCCCCTTTCCCTGACTCTTCTTAACTGAATACATTTAAAGGTCTAAGAATAAAAAGACAATAAATTTATTACTCTGTTTATCTGGGGGCATTTGATGCAAGTAGTGCACACTCATACATATAAGTACTATATGTATGTATCAAGAAGCACCAAGTCACAGGGCAATCTACAAGCAACAGATGCTCCCTGTCAGCTATCTGTAGACACAGGCTGACATATCAATAGGTCACTTTCACCTTTTAGAAGCCACATGTATTTCCCAGAAGCATTCAGAACTATGCCCATAATAAAGCTCAGACAGAAAAAACAGTGGGGGTTATTAGACTTGCAAAGCAGAGCTCTGATGTATATGTATGTGTGTGTGGAAGAAAAATCCAGTGGAGGTCTGAGAAGAGGGGTTGGGTCTGTTTAGTCTAAGCCCACCATCTTCATGGCAATGACAGTGAAAAAGGAAAACACTCAATGAGGACATGAGTTCAGGATAATCCAGTTTATAAGTTTTCCTTTACTAGGAAAACCAGGTCCAACTTCCCATGGATTTCTTCTCTGGAATTCTGCAAGCTGAACTCAGAAGACAGGATATTCACAGTCCTATTTAGCTTCAGGATTTATTTCTGTTTCCATGGCAATTCAGCCACATAAAACTGCATTACTCCTCCTGGTAAGGAGTCTTTCGTTTGTCATGTAAACCTGTAACCCAAATGGTGCCTTCCATGAGCTGAGTCCAGTCCTAAATGCACAGCAAAGTAGCTAATATATTTATTTTAAATCAATAGTGTCGCTACATTTTAATAACAATGGCATTCTTATTCGGCATTTTATTTGCCACATCAATTCTAAAGTCCTATTTTATTAGCTAGTATGGCCCTTCGGAGTACAACTGCACTGGTGTTCTAGAAGTCAATAAAAGTAATAAATTAAATGTACCAGTCAGTCATTTTTCCTATGCTCGGCTCCACAAATTCCACACAACCCTGCAGCATTGAAAAACCTATGCTAATGCTCTCCACTTAGAATGAAATACTATGGGACTGGAGTGTGGCTCAAGAGTCATTTGAGCTCCCATTGCTATGAAGGAATGTGACCATTAGGTTATTAATGTTCTCCTGGGCACTTCACCCAGCAGATCTCACACTTGCTCATTCCTCTCTGAACCCTTGTCAGAAGGCTCTTTGATCATGAGTGGTAGAGGTCAGAATCATGGCTTTAGAACTCAAGGGATATCATCCTGGGTAATATAAGTCAGAATCACAGCTTTAGAGATGAAGGGATTTGGGGTCTTTATACTCCAATCTACTACTTTCAGAGGGAAAAAAAGAGAAAAGGGGCCCTGAAAGATTAAGTGGTTTATGTAAGTTCACACAGTCAGAGGCGAAGCTTAAAGGAGGTGTCAAGTATTTGTTCCTATCAGGGCAATTCTAGACAATCTACCAGCACCAAACTTTATACCTGAGAAGAAAAATGTGCATCTTTCGCCTAGAGATGTTTTCCAGGCATCATCAATAAGCTTTAAAGTTGTAAACACATTGTTTTAATCAGTTGGATGGAGCTATGCACTAGCGGGAGCTGTTTGAATATTACTCAAGGATAATGAGTTTAATTGTATAGAGTAATTGTATTATTACATTCTAAAGTAAAGTAATTATATTAATTAAATTCTAAAAGAGGTTGAGTTCTCCATTTAAAGGTTGATACTTCTGGCAATAGTTTATTGTATCTAATGTCTAAATTGTATTAGCAGTGAGTACATATAATATGTACAAATGTATTGTGTTCTCCCTGGAGATTCCTGAAACTAGAGGCAAATCATCTGCTTGAATGGCTGATATGAAATCCAGAACACCTCAGGAAAAGGGGACGCTACCCTAGTTGAACCGTGAAAGCCATCTTTAACAGATCAGAAAGCTTTATTCACTGATGAGAAATTCATTCTCCACTCAGCTCCTTCGGAAACCCACAGATCTCTGTATTCTTTGTAAACAAACCATGCTATCTAGGAATCCATCATATTACCCTGAGGCTTTGTTTTGTTTTCCCACTCATTTGGAGCTACTTTGGGTACCTGGGGATGGAGGACAGATGAAAATGGTCGATCTAATGCAACCAATGCCATTTTCAAGGGCATTAATGGGTAAGGATTGGGGAATGGCTAAAGCAAAAGTCTGAAATCTGGAAATATTTGAAGCTGTGACTCACTTAATAAATCAATATTCACAGTCTCCATGCAATGAATATTTATTGGGTACCAACTATATTTTGAATCCTGCTGTAGATGACATACACAAGCCGAAAATGAGGGGAACATATATCCTTCATGGAACTGTCTTTGTAGCTGATTCAGAGAGCTTTCTGTTACATCAAATTGGCCAATTCTGCTGAGACATAACACATTTCTGTTATTAGAGCGTTTATATAGCAGAGAAACAATGTCTCCACAAGGTAAAATGAGAACAAAGACAAAATGGAAAATGTTTACATTTGAAATGATATCTGCAGGTGAGCTCCTCACAATGCTTCACTCCTTTATCTGTCCTTATAATGCAGTTAGTGGTGATTGTATTTTTGCAATTACCAACTTTCAGAACTATCTTTCTATCAGTGTCATATGTATTCTAGAGGTAGAGTTTGAGTAATGCCAACGACATTTCAATGCATTTGCTTTATGAAAACAAAGATTTTTTCAGTGCTATCAGCTTGATCTGGACTTATACCTAGGCAATCACAAGCTTTTCTATTTGTGACTGGAATTTTCCTGATGTTCTCACTATACTGATTTATACCCCAACAGGAATACATTTGGAAACAACTGGTACAAATCTCTGCCAATTCCCCTACACACCTAAAAATCACCAGATTGCCAGACACAATGTACATAAAAACCTTGAGTGATGGGCAAACCTCATTTCAGGAATCACTGAGTTACAGTTATTGTTAGATGTATACTCAAGCTAAACAACTCTTGTCTTCTTATAGAAGAAATGAGAATTTTCTTCATGACATCTCTTTTTAATAAAAGATAATAGCAATTATGTCTTCTCCTCTGAAAGGTCTCTATTCTTGGCTAAACAATCCCAATGATCCTCGGTTCATTGAGGGAAATAAAAAACAGTTACAAGGTAAAACACAAGATCAGCTTCAATTTTGTCTTACTCTATTCTTGTTTTGGGGTTAAGGCTTATGTTACCTAATTAGAAATCTTGCTATCTTATCATTTGCTTTTATGAGCAAACATTAGCCATCACCAGATGACTTGGATATTTATTAATAAAGGCTAGCTCTGCCTTCTGTAACAACACAGTGACAGTGGGAAAGTCAGCCCTCTTTCGTTCATTCATTGTCCTTCTATCCTTCTATCCATCCATCATCCATCCATCCACTCATTCCTTACTTCAATATGATTGAGTCTCTGCTATTGAAACTGAAATTGAGATGGCACTAAGGGCTTAGTAATATACAAGACAGGCAAGGTCTCTTTGTAACATAGCTTACTTTCTGTGGTATAAGATAAACAAAAGACTACTGTGCCTTAGAAAATAGTAAACTATTTATTACCAAGGAAGACATATTTTAAAGGAAAGGAATGTGAAAGGGAAGTCTCTTAGTTATGACTTATGTGAAGAATGACAGCATTTCAGCTCCCTGAGCAAGTCTACTGCACAACTTTTTGTGTGGGAGCCTTGATAGCATAGCTATTGCATGCAGAATTCCTAGCTAGGCAATATTGTTGAAAGACCAAAGGGGTTGAGTAATCCTCAGAAAAGAGTATGAGGATAATACCACATTGCTTTTATCTCTATTTCTATCATAGATAATAATGATAAAGCATAAATATTAGCCTGGTAATATTTCTATACATTCCATTAAATAAGCAGTTAAAAGCATCATTTCAATTGATTTTATTTTTTTACACCCAAACAACATAGCACTCTGGCAAATAGAGAACTATGGCTTCTCAATAAAAGTTAAATAACATTGTTCAGATGAGGCCTAAAACTTAAGACAGGCTTTCTAATTCTACATTTTATGTTTTTTGTTCTATTATGATTATTATTATTAGTAGTAGTAGTATTTTGGTCATGGGGCTTGAACTCAAAACCTGGGGTCTGTCCTCGAACTCATTTGCTCAAGGCTAGCACTCTATCACTTTGAGCTACAGCTCTACTTCTGGTTTTCTGGTGATTAATTGGAGATTAAGAGTCTCATGGACTTTTCTGCCCAGGCTGGCTTTGAACCATGATCCTCAGATCTCAGCCTTCTGAGTAGCTAGGATTATAGGTGTGAGCCATCAGCACCCAGCATCTTTGCTATTTAATATATACACTATTCAAGTCAAAGAAACTAATTCTTATCTCCAAGACACAAGTCTTTATCAATACACTAATTATAGGCCACTCAACAAAAGATAAATTATATATATTTTAAAAAGTAAAGCACTGCTGGGGGCTGTTTTTGAGTTTTCACAGTTCTCCTTTGCAAGTACATGCTCTTATTTATGAAGACAACATTGAAAAAGATGTCCATATTGGATTATGAGCTGAGTGAAACAAATAAGGTGTTTTCTGCCTTTAGTCTGTCTGATGATAATTAGGAGATAGGAGTTGGGGGGTATCATGACATCTCAGGTGCTTTCAACTTTAATTTTCATAGTGGGATACCAGTGCCTTTTAATGGTATTTACCTTGTGCAATTAGAAGTCAGAGATATTAGAGCTGATTTTTTTTCCCTCAGAAAATCCAAATATGCAACTAAATAGATGATGCCTATAGTACATCTTGTTTTGTTCTGTTTTGCCTTTAGGTTTAATCCTACCAATATATTCAGCTTCTCTGATGAGAAGGACTTAACAGGTGCTAGAAAATTCCTGAATCTTCAGTTAGTTAGACACTCACATATTGGCACTTCCCAATTAAGAAAGCTTAAGGACAACTGGAATATTGCCAAAAGAATGAATGCATACTTGCCAAATTTAAAACTTAATAGCAGGGCTGGGAAGGTGGCTCAGTGGTAGAGTGCTCACCTTGCATGCTTGAAGCCCTGGGTTCGATTCCTCAGCACCACATAAGCAGAAAAAAGAAAGCTGGAAGTGGCTCTGTGGCTCAAGTGGTAGAGCGCTAGCCTTGAGCTGAAGAGCTGAGGGACGGCGCCCAGGCCCAGAGTTCAGGCCCCACAACCGGACCCCCCCAAAAAAAAACTTAATAGCATAACTTCACCGCTCCTTCCAGAAGCTAATTCAATGGAAGATGTCTATAGGGCAGGAAAAGGTTCCAAAGATAAGTCAACATCAAATAAATACATTGTGTTTATTAGAGAAAAAGGCTAGCACTCTACCACTTGAGCCACAGTGCCATTTCCGGTTTTCTGGTAGTTAGTTGGAGATAAGAGTCTCACAGACTTTCTTGCCCCGCTTAGCTTTGAACTGCGATCCTCAGATCTCAGCCTTCTGAGTAGCTAGGATTACAGGTGTGAGCCACCGGGGCCTGGCCAAGAATATGTCTTTTGAAGAAAAAAAAAGTTGAATATGTTCTTTAAAGTTAAAATCCTCACCTTTGGATTGTGTTCCATGATTGGAATGCATATAGCTCTGAGGTGAAGGAGACAGCTTGGCAATGGGGCCACACGATACAACAAGGAAGACATTCTGCCTGTCACTGAGAACTATGCCCCAGTCCCATTCTAGAAATATCAGCAACCACGGTCTGCCAGGCATTCTACCTGGAAACTATGGTCCCCGGTGCCAAATTCCTCCTCAAGCACACAATACAAATCTTAGCACAGTAATAAGATGAATATTCCAGTTGCACAGACTGATGAGCTTGAGACCATGAAAGAGGTGACATTTGAGCAGGTGGTGAAAGACAAAATGGGAAAGAAAATTTCAGATAGATTAAATAGTGAAGGGGAAAAATGCTTTGAGGCAGAGAACACGTGGTGTACTTACAGACCAGCCTGTTACTTGAAGTAGTTAGAAACAAGTGTATTATAGAGATTGACGGGACAGAGGTAGCCTGGAAATGGAGGGAGGGGCTAACTTACATAGAACCTAGAATATCCGGCTAAGAATGAACACAGTTTTTCAGAAAGTTGCAGGGTTGTTGTTATTGTTTTTCACAAGGAGGAGGAAACAGTCATCCTCTAAGCAGAAGAAAGGATTATAAATGATGTCTACCTTATATAGAATACAGCGAAGAAGGACTTACACTTTCTTGCAGTAAGGTGGAAAAGCACTAGATGGTTCTAAGTCTATGGTAGAGATGGTGGTGGAATCTGTGGCTGGGGACCAGGGAGATGGAGACGTAATACACTATCTTCATCACAAAGTGGTATGTAACAGCACAACTACTGGGAAAATAAATTACACATAGAGAAACTGACCCCAGAAAATAAATCATATGTATATAAACTCACCCCAGAAAAAAATAACCGCACTGTGTTTCCTCCAATTCCTAGGAGCCACGCAGGAAAATAAGATGTAAAAAAATTAATAACTGCCTGTGTCCGAAGATCATTTGGACAACAGAGAAGGATAATATGTGTATGGAAAACTTTGGCAGGTTTGTCAATGTATATCATTGATATTGCTATTATTATTTATTTTTATATTTTGTATGTGCTTCTGAAACTGCATTGAATTAATATGCACAATGCTTTTTTGTTTTATTACTAAGTAAGTCATGGAATATTTGCTGTGTGAAGCATGGTTTATGTGTATACTTAAGTAACAGTGGATAAAAATAAATTAACTTCAGTTCTTCAATATATACTCTACCAAGAAGCTATATCTACCCTGTAACCTTAACTTTAAGGAAGATAAAGACATATTTTAATCCCTTGTGTTTCCCAAGTGCTTAATCAAACTCTTCATGTTTAATAGATGGTTATGGATAGGGAAAAGGTAAGAAGGAAGATTGCAAAGACGAAAAAACTCATAGCACAACTCAGCATACTTAAATACATTCCATCCTCACTTTACATAGTAATGCAAGAAGAGAATAAAGGACTGGAAGCTGGAATTAACACAAAGCAATTGTAACCATGAAAGGGAAAATTACAATTGTTTAGTAACTTGTAAACATTGTTTGCTAAAACAATAAAAGATGTCCCTTACCATCATTTATAAATATATTGAGAAGTAAAAACTCCCACAAGACTAATATTTAGTAGACTGTAATTTGAAGCACTAGAGAATGGAGTACTCTATTTATCTGGGATAAAAATGTATCAAGATGGGACTTCATGGAATGTTTTGCAGTGTAATTTTTCCTACTTTCCCACTACATACACTAAAATTGTCATCAATTAACCAAAAAAATCCAATGAAAGAGCTGCTCAAAGGTGAGGAGAAGGCAGGCAGGCAGCTAGGGATCTTCTATTCAAAAGGAAAACGTGGTGTGTTTCCTGAATTCTCATTCCATCTCTCTGGAAGCTGACTTGCCACCACTCATGGTGCTGAGTTCCCCAGGTTTCCATTCCAGACAGCAAGAGGGAAAACACAAAAACAGGGAAATGCCATGGAGCACAGATAAGAAATCTCCCTGAAAAGTCTTTGCAAAAAGACCTAAATATGGTGAGCCAGAGACCACAGTAAGATTTCACACACAGCACCCTAAACAGATACCTCAGAATAGCTGTGACTTTCACAACTAGGATTTCAGAAGTCAAGTGTGGAAATCAGATTTCTATTCTTCTCTATTGCTTAATTAATCACTATAAAAATGTCGATTCAATAATAAATAGAGTTTACTCCATAAGGTTGTTCTAAGAACTACAACTAGATGAAGTGCATACCAGACTTACAACAGTATGAGACATATAGACTCCAAATATGTTAGCTACATGAAACCTGAGAAATGCTTGCTTTTGAATGTGAGTATTTTAAGCATGTTCAAATAATTAGATAAAATCATTAAACTCATTATGTCACAAAGTTAAATTGTATATCATCTAATGGAATGAATTATCAACAGAATATTTCCCCCCCCTTTCAAAAAAAAAAACTGTCCTGAAAATTTTTACCAATGGAAAAATTTAAATGATCCTAAAATTCAAGACTAACTTTGTTTGGTTGTTGTTTGTTTTCTTCTGTTTCTGTGGGGGTTTATTTTGTTTTGTTGTTTATTTGCTTTTGGTGGCAGTTAATTGGAAATGATAAATACTTCCCTGCTAGAGTTGGCTTCAAACTGTGATTCTCAGACCTCAACCTCCTGAATAGCTAGGATGACAGCCAGCGATGACTGATGAGATGATTCTCTTTCAGTAAGATGACTATGACCAACCCCATATAAACTCAAAGATAAGCCACATGAATTCAGACACTAGAATAAAAAACTTAAGAAACTTCCAATCACTCAAAAGAACCAATCATATCCCCATTCAGGGGCCATTTGCCATAGTGCACTGAAATGTGGAAATACCCATCCACAGACACCTTTATTCTGCCCTGATCATTTATTCATCTAACTCCTCACAGAGGGCCTGGCTGGCCCCGCACTCCACAAGAAAATCAACACCAGACCTCTGGCTACTGTTGAAGAGAGGCCTGTGGCCCTGAGGAACAGCAGGTACCCCTAACTGAACTCTCAATGGCTCTAGCCATCTTATATTATGCCGATTTTCAGCATGTACACTGTGATCTCCATTTTGTTTATAAAGTATTGAAGGCTAAACAGAAAATCTGAATCACATGATGAGAAACCCAGTGGCAGCCAAGCTGACATGACAATTTGGACCAAGGGTGATGAGGATTTTGAAAGCTACTGCTCATTCTTGTAACTTACACTTATTATTGGCACACAGAATATAAATAACATCTTCTTAACATTTCAAATTTGTGTAAATCTTCCTCTTTTTATTTTCATTCTCATATGAGATGGAGTCACAACATCGCCAAAGATAGGGAATTATAGACTTGGCTGGGTGGGGGTGGGGGAGGGTTTTCATAGTTCACAATGGCAGGGGTTCTCTTTTTAAGCTAATTGTGGCTGGGAGTGATTAGAAACCCAGAAAATACTATTATGGCAGTTTTGAAATGCCAACTGAAGAAGGTTAATCTCTTGGAAAGCTGCAGAAGGGCTTGAAAAAAATTGGATAACTGAAGTTTAGAA
This sequence comes from Dipodomys merriami, assembly GCF_024711535.1. Taxonomy (NCBI): domain Eukaryota; kingdom Metazoa; phylum Chordata; class Mammalia; order Rodentia; family Heteromyidae; genus Dipodomys; species Dipodomys merriami. Next base: position 35,129,354 of record NW_027202604.1, on the reverse strand, counting down.
GCAGAATTGGCTCATGAGCAAACATTGTAGGAGGTTTTCATTGTCCAGTAAACTCATTTCTCTCACACAGGTTCTTCCCCATACGTGGTGACTAGGGGTAATGCTTTTTTGCTGTTGCAAGAACTCAGCTTATATATAAGTTAATAGCAAAACTGGATTAGCCATATAGAATTCTGCTTCATCGACAACATTTTAAGAATCACATCTGTGCCTAAACCTAGCTGAAGGAGGGCTGTTCAGTGAAGAAAACCAACCTGTTGATTCTGCCAACCTTAAGGTGCTTAGTAAAACTGACAGTGGTCAGCTTTGAGGTTAAACTGGAAATGAGGCTATGGTAAATAGTGAAGGAAACAGAAAAGAGCTTATAATTTTCTACTTCCAAATAATATTGATAGACAGACTTATATCCCCAATGGACTAGGCTGGATAAGTGAGATTTCCAGGTCACAAGTCTTTTATGAGTAGCATTCATTCTGGCTAAGCATATTAGTATAATACGTGTGGGGTAAGGATTCATATATCTGGCTTTCATATCTGTTTTACTTTGTGGTAGTAGATGTCAGTATACCCGTTCATTAATTGGACTATATACTGTTAATAAACTGGTATTGATTTGTCATGCTATGTAAAATTACAGTTATAAATGGTTATTGAGTGAAGCATGGAGTCATAAATGATACACTGATAGTAACCCAAGGTTCATAAACAATTTAAAGAAGCAACATACATTTGGAAACAGTGAGTAAGGAAACTAACATGCTGAACCAATTTGAGGCATGTAAACTGGGAATAAACACAGGTTGCTGTAGAGGCTGGTAACCCACACAAACAGATTGGTATTTAGAGGGTAACTAAAAATGGCATTCCATAAGTAGACTGGCTCAGTGTCCAATGAAGACAGCCAAAGAATGTCATGAAGTACCTGGCTCTTTGTGCCGCTATTCAAAATGTCAGCCATCAAGGATGGCTGCACTCGTGAGAATAAAAACGATTTCTAGCTGCAATCGCAGTGAGAGCTCATGTGCCACTCGGTGTAATCATCAGACAGAAGTCCCCAAATCCTTGCTGACTGACTCCCTTGTAATCCATTCCTTGAAACCAAGGGAATAAAGTCCATGCACCAAATAAAACTTGGGCCCGGGTTTACCTGACTCAATGAGGAGGGGGTGCTACCATTCCAGAGAAGTTTTAATCAAGTTTCAATGCTGTGACCGTAAGTGGCCCAGAGCCACCAAACCACATGGCCATGGGCTGTCCATTTCAGAAGACAGACTCCATCACGTCAAGACTCAGGCACATATATTTTATGGAGATACAAAGAGAGGATTGGTGATTGGAATTATTAAATACTTAGATGTAGTTGACATCTAAAGCCTAGTTATACTCCACAGCTTATGAATAAAAATGGAGCTTCTCTCATCACTAGCACATTCATGCATTCATACTCACATACATACATTTATACGTATGCATAATATATAATTAGAAGTTTACACATATGAAGAGATCTAGAACAAAAGGTTGAACAAATGGAATTGCATGAAACTGCAGAGCTTCTGCCTGGCAAAGGACATAGCAAGATCAACAGAAAGCCCACAGATTGGGAGAAGATCTTCACTAGCCATACAACAAAGACAAGGGTCTCAAATCTAAAATAGATTTATAACTCAAAAAACTAAATCCCCCAACAACAAATCCTGAAAGAAACAACTGCGCGATAAATAAGTGGGCTAAAGTCTTCATTCTTTTTAAATGTAAAAAAATAAGAATCTAAATTTCTTCTGTGAAAGAGAGGGGAAGAGGAATCTAGAGAGGGGCCAGGGGAGAGAAAGTAGTCACAATACCCAATGCTTGTACTGTCACTTCAGCTACTCGAACAATGACAACAAGAGAATCTCAGATCATAGACAACCTGGGCATCTCAGTATCAACAAGCTAACCTTAGTAGTGTGTATACTCGTTACGTTAGCTCCTAGGAGGCACGAGTAGGAAAGGTAGAGCTTATCTAATCACTACCACACAATGCTGATACTGGTTAAGATAGACCATGCATCTGTGGGTTGACTGGGGTCTCTACACCATATCCTCTCCCATCTACCCATCCTTCTCTTGGCAACGGCAGAAGAGCTAGAGGACAAAGAGGAGTGAGCAAGTCCTCTTCAGAACTAGGATCAGAGTGGCGCATCACTTCTGTTTCATTCTGTAAGCCAGTTACTCAGAAAACCAAACTCAGTGTTAGAGAGAGAATGACATCCCAGCCACAGGAAGTCATGGCTGAAAAGCTTCAGGAAGAGGGTGTGCACACAGGAAAATGTGAATAGAGAATGCAACCAGGCAACCGTAGGTGCAGATGTACAAAGAGGTGCAGATGGCGCAGAAGAGTTCGTTAGAAATCACCAGGAACTTAGAAGTGAAATGACTGAATTTTTAACCCAATCAACTTTCATGATAGTTGTAGGGATGCATAAGGCAATCATAACAAGGCCGCTATGCTAGCACTATTCCCTCTCTGCAAGCTCAGATCTTTTCTCTCTAACACCATCACCACTGTCCTGAAAGGCTATTTCTCAAATCATTATGTTCTCCAGACACCAAGCTGTTCCTGAAGGCCTGTGTGCTGGTTATCAACTCTTCCACACACCTCTCAAGGTCACTAAAAGCGAGCACCACACGGGTGAGGAAGAAAAGGACTTTCTATTCTAGTGCCATGCATGGTATTGACTAATTAAAAAAAAGTGCAAGCTCTTCTCATGCGACCACTTTCTGACCTGGGTTTGGAAGTGTCAACACATGCCTCTTTCTAACGACGAATTTGGGAGGATGTTCTCCAATGGCTCTGTTCCTGTGCCTGTGAGCTGCAGTATCCAAGGGGTAATGAATTTGCTCTTTCTCTCTCCAGCTGTCACAGAGGAAACCAGTTTAAAGAGAACCGCGTTCATTTAAAGCTTAGAATGAGAAAGAAAGATCCAGTAGAGTGTCATTTTTCTGAGAGAAAAATAGATTTTTCTGTGTGCTACACCCTCAGAACCAGGGTTTAAATTCTAGAAATTCCAAAGCTCTCTATATACAGGAAATATTTTTTTAAAAATAATTACCCTAATGATTTCAAAATAGGCAGATGTGAATGAAACTAATGAAGACATTTCACAAAATAGCCATAAAATATTTTGGATGTCAATGAAATTTCTCTTTCAAAAATCGCAACACTCACCTAAATTACTTACCCTGTGCTGTCTACAGGGATCCTTACATGTGGGTTGGTTCTGGGTTGTTCCTGTCATTATGTTCATTTTGAGGATGCAACGGAAATATTTCTGGAGCCAAGATTATTCTTTCATGTTCTGCAGCAGGTAGAAATATAGAATTGGGTGAAAGAAAAACTGTTTACCTATGTATTATCAAGGTATTAAGAGACATGAAGGAAAATTGAAAGGCATAGTTCCAAGAGAAAAAAGTCAATTTGAACAACTCCATACTGTATGATGGCAAGTATATGACATTTTAGAAAAGTAAAAATATAGACAATAAAGCAACCAGTGCTGGTCAGGGGTTAAGTGAGGAGGAGTGATGAATAGGCAGAGCACAAATTCATTTTTTAGGTAGTGCCAGACAGTGCTAGAATGATAGAATCTATATTAAAATACATTCATCAGTGCCATGTACAGTATAGCATTGAGACCAAACATTGATTTGAACTATAGGTTCTGAGTAATGAAAATATGTTGATAGGAGTTCACCCATTTTAGCAAAGTTACACTGTGGAGACAAACTACACATGGAGAAAGTTATACATGCATGCAGGCAAGGCTATATGGAAAAAAAATCCATGAGCCTGTTTCTCAGCTATATAGTTAAATTAAAAATATCTTAAAAAAGAAGATTTTTAAAATGGGTACTTTGAAGCCACATGAAAATATGGGTAAATACATATTCATAAGGGAAGAGATAAATGAAGCTATCAGACATTTTCAAGTCAACAACTCTACAAAGATGTACACGTAAAGAGAAATTTAAATAAAACTTTAAGCCCTCATCTTTCTTAACTCACTGAAATGTATTTGAATCAATTCTCTTGATGAAGAATCAATGATTTTCAGAATACATCAGTTCATTGAAGTATCCTTAAACAAATCTTTACACACATTAGTGTATTCTGCCTTCCCTACTCCACCCCTAGAAGTATATGTCATTCAAATCTTGCTTGCTCTACAGGTATGTCTTGCATTTTATTGTATCTGTGGCAGAACATAAGTCATGCAATCAATGTGCATCTTCAAGAGGATTTGCTAACTATGCAATCACAGTATGGATCCAAAGATTCTTTTGTCTTCTACATTTACCAAAAATTAGCCAGTGGATCAAAAGACTTAATTAAAATCATGCTCAGTTCCTTTGGAAAAATTGATCTTAAGCTATTGTCCTGGAAGAGTTAACTAGCATGCAACATAGAGTTTCCAGACCTCTCAGTAATTCTAATTGTACTTGACAGAATTGAAAATATAGGTCCACATAAATACTTGTGCAAAATGTTCATAGTAGTGTTTTCCTAATATTCAAAAACCTGGATACAACCTAAATATCTACCAACTCATGACTGAATAAACATTTTTTGGTCTATCCAAACAATGAAATATTGTTTGGTCACAAAAAAGGAATAAAGTTTTATGCTAAACTCTTTTAAAATAACTGCTCTTGATAAATACATTACAACATTTTTCATGGTGCCTGCAGATTAAACAGGGATTTTTTTTTTTAATTTCATAGTGTCTTGTGAGTATCGCTGCTGTGATACTTTTGTCTTACCATTTTGTTACTCTCAACAGGGAACACGTGCTCCTGAAACTGTTCTTATATTCCTGTGAAACCCTGCATAAGAAATCCACCAAATGTTAGGGTTATCACAGTTGCCCGAGTGCAGGAAGATGAGGACATTTTTCATATTGCGAATGTCATCATGGGATGTCAACATCTATGGTTTTCATCACAATTTAAATAGGATTATTTTACCTTATTTTACCAGGAAATCTCAGTCTGCCACTGGTTTTTCTATTTTTCCACTGGAGGGTAAAGACAGGTCAGATGACTTCCTTTGAGATGGAATTCTATCCCTTCCCACTTATCCTGACTTCCTGTTTTCCTCATCCAATCAGTGATGCACACACTTTCTACCTCTTCCAATGTCTCAAAAATAAATAAATAAAAGGGAGCATTTTTCCCCAAAGTGCTGTACAAACACTGCCAAGTTTTTCCCAGGTAGACAGATTGCATACAGATCATTTCTAGGCAAGTTATCAACTGATTCCAGGACTGAAGAGGAGGAGAAAAGGCTGTTAAGGAATGAGGATTTGAACCACTGAGTTGCCAGCCTTCCCATCCTCTAGGCCTACTTTCATGAGACAAGTTAGAGGTGTTTTCTCCCACTGCAGTAGCTTCTCTGTCATGAACTTTTCAAAGGAAACATTTTGCCTATGTGCAAATATTTGCATGACAGTTAAAAATGGACAGAGCAGAGCTGCAAGTTCAGCCGAGTGACGGAGCTTTTGCCCAGCTCTTGTGAAACCCAACTTTCCAGATCCAACACATAAACAAAGAAGTCACAGAGTCATCTTATTTCTAAAGTCAGGTGAATAAACACAAACAGCAAATGTCTGTCAAGGCAGGCCACCCGCAGTAAAATTAAATTCCTTAAATGCAAGTATCAGCAGTACGTTGGCAGTGGAGCCTGGGAAAGCAGGCTCCTTACCAGGCACCAAATATTTCCTTCATATGTCTTGGCTTAGGGAGAAATATAGATTGGATCACCTTTCACAAACCCTTGAGTAAAAGTAATCTTATTCTGTACACATTAAAAAGAATTTCATAGAATGCTTTCCCATCTGTTTAATAAAATCTTTGAGAGATGAAAAGGAGGTTAACATATAATTTAAAAATAATTAATGCCAGCTAGAAGTAGGGTTATGACTCAAGTGATAGTGCACCACCCTTGAGCATAAAAGCCAAGTAAGAGACTGAGGCCCCAAGTTTAAGCCCCATTTCTGGAATAATAATAATAATATGATGTCAGTATTCAATAAATGATTACAATTAATTTAAATAATTTACCACGAATGAGTTTGCGAACATGAGGGGCAACATTAAAATGCTATTTGAGTTGAAAATGCAAAAGATCACAGAAAGAAAAAGTTTCTTTTCTTCCTTTCCTTCTCTCTTTTTTTCAGTTCGAAGGGTTTAACCTTGGCATCCTGCACACACTTGACAGAAACTCCATCACTGTGCTAGAGCCTCAACTCCTGTTTCTTCATTTTCAAGCAGTTGAATGCTACTGTCTTTCCAACCTCGCTAACAAATCACTTAGATTTCTAAGTTCTGAGATGAAATTTTGTAGGCAAAATGTCCTCTTCTTTTCTCTTTTAATTTTAAAACTCAGCACAGACACAAACTGGGAACCTTAGATGTTTTCCAACAGAGTTCATTTAAGTTATTGTGATAGATGATCAGTTAGGACGATCAGCCCACAGATCTGACAAACTTGTGCACCAAGCAAAAGGTATTTTACAAACCCAAAGCTCGGGACTTGTAAGCATCTACTTTGTACAGCCTCAGTGGCTCACATTACTAATCCATCTCTAAGCATTAACTTGGATTCATCAAGAGCAAATCCTTGCTATTCAGCTTTCCCTTGAAACGCCACCTTCTCATCTGGGTCAGATAAGCTTAGATAAAATTTCCCTGTAGGAATTTTTTTATAATGTTCAGTTTCCCACACAAAATGTGTATCTTCAAGTAGATAAAAGCTGGTGGCTGTTAAATGCAGATTTAAGCTGTCTAAATTGCTTTATTACTTGAAAGTGTTTCTTAAGTCCTTTAGGCAATTTAAACGTGGTGTGATAAAAGTACCAGTCATTCTGAAATTTAACTCTTTTCTATCAGTATTCTGAAATACTAATTCCTTTAAGAGACCCAGAGAGACTTTTTTCTAAGATCTCATACAAAATGGCTGGCTTTTATGAATCAGGCTCTGAGAGGTAAAGTTCACACAGCAAGAGAAGATAATGCTACAGGTGCTCTTTCAATACTCACAATAATCAGAGATTACCTCGATAAGATGTGTTAGGATAAAATAGTTCTAGCACAGGACATTCATGTCTGATACTTAGCTTCCCCACTCACTGGTTGTATGACTTTAGTCTCAGTTTTATCTACTTAAATCACATATCAACAGAAATTAATAGGGGAGAATGACTGAGGATTGACAGTGAGTATTCTTAAATGAAGACATAAATGACACTTTTCTCTGAAATGGAGCAATCTAGAAGGAAACAGTATCACTGGAAGCCAACTGGAAATTAGAATTTGGATATGTGACACGCTTAAATGCCTCCAAAACATACAAATGTTGACAAACGGCAGGCAGTTAGATATTTAAGTGTCAAATTCAGGATTTGTGTAGATCTTTAAAATGGGTGGTAATTAAAACTATTTTGATAGGCAAGTATAGTGAGAGGGAAAAGCAGAAAGCCGGGGTCTAAAAGAATACTAACACTCAACGATATGAGAGCTGAGAAGTGAAGGACTTGACCTTCGGGTGAAAGCTTTATATTTCAAGCCAAAGACCAAGAACTAGCTATTTCTTAGCTACCATGATTTCATATAAACTGAAACATATAAAAAGGCTGAATGTTTTACTAGCCTAAATGGATGTTCAGGACCCATAACTACAGGGTGATTATAGTGCTAAGTAATGTAACACATATTTCAAAAAACAACCACTAGAATGGATATTCCTTACTACAAAGAAATAATTAATGTTTAAGATGGTGCATACGCTTTATTACTCTGACTTGGTAAGTCATGTATATGTATCAGGTATATGCATGTATACATGTGTGTATGTAGATAGAGAGAGTGAGAGAAGAGAGGGGCATCAGATTATACTATATAATTATTATAGGCCAATCAAGAATAAAACTAAATGATATATATTCATAATAAAGATATTTTATTTTTCACTATGGGCAAAGAGAAGGCTGTAATCGTCGTCTAACTTTGGCCAGTATCCTCAGAAACATGGAAGTGTCAATTTCCTTCTCGAGCAGATCCAGAGTTTGGAGATTGGTAACGGATTGCTTCCTGAGGCCTCTGGACAACAGAGGCAGTTAGGAAACTCTACCCAGATTAAAATTGTTATCCCGTGGCTTTCCTCCACTCTCCTAGCCATGCAAAACCGATTCCCTTTGTAACATGACAGTGCTTCGGGAATCTGTGTGCAACTCTTGTGTCCCCCATGGCTTTTCTGCAGATAAGATGTCACTGGTGCCTTCGATCAGTGCTCAGAGGACACAGGTAAAACCCAAGTCAAGAACTCAATATTCCACTTTATAAAATTCACACACATAATGGGAGTGTGCTAAAATTATACATAGACTGAGTCAGAGTGATTTCACTATTGACATTACCCAAATCAAGGAATGGTAACTCACAATAAAGAGATTCCACTTAATTTAAAATATGAAACTGGCTTGATATACCAATATCATCCTATGGTAAGGAAGCAAATAGGAGACCATAAACAGGGGAAATAACCCTGGTGGGAGGGAAAGTGGGAAAAAACAAGGGAAAGGGTAACAATGTTTGACAAGAAACATCCTCATTACTTTACTTAGGTAACTGTAACCCCTCTCACATCACCCTTACAATATAATTAAATGTTTAAAAAACACTTGAGTTAATATTTCATTCTTATCTAAAGAAAATATGAAATATTATTATTTATATATCCACAGAGTTAACTGATGCCCTTCCCTTCAAGAAAGAACCTTCCTCAAGCATTCCATCAACACTTGTGAGCTGACATCTTCTGGCTCCTCTTAGAATCTAAGTGTTGAAGTGGAGATCACCTGTATCTAATTTTATTCCATCTGATAGAAACTTAGTTTATGATAATGTGTGAAATAGCTACTCTATATCATATCTAAGGTGCCAGATAGGTTAGGATTGCTATTTTCTCAAGCCCTATTAATGTTACTGGAAAATAATATGTTTTTCTACATCCATTATTGTTTATATTCTCAGAAAAGATATTATTATCTCAATATGAGGGGACTACAGTTCAGGAATGCAGGGTTCAAAACCTAATCAGCTTTTAAGATAGTGAAGCTGCTATACTCTATTCTAGAAATACAAATTGCAGGCTGCTGCGTGGACTTCAAGTTAGAGCTAGCTGGTGTATTTTGGGCATAATGATCTTTCACTTGTTGCTGGTACAATTTTGCCTCATGGTGTAAGCTTTCTGTGCCCCTGCTCCATCCCATAGTGACCAAGAACTCTGTGAGGATTAAATGAGATGTATGTTATGCACTTTGGAACGTGAAATTCTGTTGCATTAAAAAAGCACACAATAAACAATACAAGAATTAAGACTAAAACTTTTCCCCTTTGAATGGGAAGCCAGTTGTATGTGTCAATGATCAAAGAGAATGTGTCTTCCATTTCCTGTCTCAGAAGGCATCATCATGTGGAAAGCAGTTTCCCTTTGATTCTAAGCCATCTGCTCCATTTTCTTATGTTTCTAACCTTACGATCTTTACGGGTGCCACCATGTTGAGACAATATATACACTAGCCTAATCTGTTCCTTTTCCCTCGACATATCAAGTCACTCAAGGAACACAATCTTCTTGAAGTTATAGCCCATTCATTTCCTGATACCTAAATGGAAAGTGCAACATAGAATATAGCACTTTAGTGTTTCCAGTTCTCTCTTTTAAGACAACCGAGTCCAAACCAGTAAATGCCTTATATCCTGAACATACATCCAAATTAAGAGGGGGAGTAAAAACACTTAAGCTGACAGCCAGGCACAGTGGTTCATGGCTGTAATCCTAACTTCTCAGGAGGCTGAGATCTAAGAGTCATGGCTTGAAGCCAGCCCAGGCAGATAAATCTGAAAGACTTTTATCTCCACTTGACTAGCAAAAAGCTGAGAGTGGAGTTGTGGCCCGCATAGTTCACATAGTTGTGGCCCACTCTTGAATAAAAAAGCCTAAGCTTTTCCCAGCACTCAGGGACAGCACTCAGGCCATAAGTTCAAGACCCAGTAGTGTCTTCCCCCTTCCCCCACCAAAAAACTCCACTTAAGATGAGCACTTGCAGTCATTTAAACAGAATAAACCAGAATTTTCTACTGTCTAGTTTTCTTGATCATTCCTTATTTATGTATAATTTTTATTTGTTTACTTATTTTTTAATCAGTTGTGGAGCTTGCACTCAGGGCCTGGGCTTTGTCCCTAAGCTTTTCTGCTCAAGGCTAGTGCTCTACCACTTGAGCCACAGCTCCACTTTCAGGTTTTTCTGATGGATAATTGGAGCTTAGCTTCCCATAGACTTTCCTTCCCAGGCTGGCTTCAAATCATGATCCTCAGATCTCAGCCTTTTGAGTAGCTAGGATTACAAATGAGAGTCACCAATGCCTGGTGTTATTGTTTATTTTTTGAGGCAGGTTCTCACGCTGTAGCTCAGGTTTGCCTCAATTCTCCTGTCTGAGCCTCCACTCCATCCCAAGTGCTGGAATTACTGATGTGTGTTACCACATTCAGGACATTTTCCATTTCAATCAATGGCATTGTCTAAACACAGTGTGTCTAGATCTATTGGATTGGGGTCCTATAAACGTAAACATGTATTTTTTATTTTGTCATATGTAGCCAGAGAATCTACTGTGGTTCATCAACATCCCAACCCTAAATATTTCATCTCTATGATGTCCAGGATGTTTCCTTTATAAGTATGGAGGGACTAAATCAGGCATAAGACAAGGAGGAGAAAAATTAAATAGATAGGTAAGTTATCATCCAAGAGAATGGAGTCCTATTCTTCAGTCGCTGCTATTTTCAGCACCAAGGACAGCACCTGCCTGCCAGGGAGGGTGTTCAAGTTACTCCAACGCTCAACCTCTCCAGCCATAAAAGAAATGCAAATCAAAACAACATTGAGATTCCACCTCACCCCAGTTAGAGTGGCTATAATCAAGAACTCTAATAACAACAGATGCTGGAGGGGATGTGGACAGAAGGGAACCTTACTGCATTGTTGGTGGGAGTGTAAACTTGTTCAACCACTTTGGAAAGCAGTATGGAGGTTCCTCAAAAGGCTCCACATAGAGCTCCCCTATGACTCAGCAATCCCACTTTTGGGCATTTACCCAAATGATCACAAACAAGACCACACTAAAGCTACCAGCACAACTATGTTTATTGTAGCATTATTTACCATAGCTAAGATATGGCACCAACCCAGATGCCCCTTGATGAATGGATCAAGAAAATGTGGTATATATACACAATGGAATTCCATACTTCAGAAAGAATGACATGGCCCCCATTTGTTAGGAAATGGAAAGACTTGGAAAAAATTATATTAAGTGAAGTAAGCCAGGCCCAAAGAAACATAGGTCCCATGGTTTTCTTTATTTGCAATAACTAGTATACATCTGGGACAAGTAGAAAAGGTCAAAAGCTATGTACATATGACTAGATAAGATGAAATTAAGTGAAATGAACCCCAAGATAGGGACACAAGTGTTTTTTTTCTTGCTTGCTATTGTTTCTAATGTATTTATAAGGTACCATGTGATTTTATTTGTTGCTTTGTATGGTCCCTCCCCCATGGTATAACCCCTGTTTTCACTGTATTTGATGTTGGCATAATTTGAGGAGGGGAAGGGAAAAAACAAAATGTTTAAATAGGGATACAGGTTGAACCATTGTAAGGATGAGATGAACAAGACACTATATTGAAAAATGAACTTTACAATTTAGGTGGGGGGCAGCAATCTATGAACCTAGGAAAATAGGAGCTAGGATGCGTGGTAGCTCAAGACCATTGGATGCGATGGGCTCCCAGTAAAAGACCTGAAAAATGACAACACAGAGCAATGCACAAATTCAAACACAGGGCAGAAAGGTATGAGCCCACACACATTAGCACCTTTGGGATGAGGACACCACAAATTACAAGAATCTCTTAGAAAGCTATCTTTGTGACCAGATAGTCAGGGATCAGCATGAGCAATGCCTCATACTATAAAAACTGCACATATAAATATATACCCAAAAATATAATGACCAAGGCTGTAATTACAACTTGTAGATCTTGGCATCCTAAAGTCTTACAGTATTTACTCTTGGATTTCCAACAATCTGGAAAACTGTTTGCTTATTGTAAGGAATCCTGGGGATTCCTGGTATTCCCATAGGAATGCCTAATAAATTCTTAAAGATAATATTATCTGAATTATTCAACTTTCCACTTTGAATATTCCCTATCAGTTTAGGGCAGAATATCTATTTCTCAGTCCTTTAATTCAAACAACAGTTTTGTTTTCTATTTTGATCAAAAAATTTTTTTCAATGTCAAACACTTTTAAAACCTTGGTTGAAATGAGAAAAACATCTCTGAGCTATCATTTGTAATGAGGCTTATTCTAGAAAAAGAAGGTAATGAATATTTTTCCTTTTGCAGGAAACTTCCTATCCATTTCCACAAAAATCCCTTCCAAGGCTCTTTAGTCACTGAACGTGATCACCAATAACTGTTAGCTGGGGATCCAGAGAAATGTTTGCCTTTGGCAACCATAGAGCACAGACCAGGAACCTTGGCACAAGCTCCTCTTTCTTCATCCCAAAGATAGCAGCTGCAGATTCACAGATTCGTTGCATTTCTGCCCATCAACAAGAGTATATCATTGCTCCAACACACATCTAATATGGGAGGACTTTGTGATGTCTTTTACTAACACAATAAAGAACAAGTGACTCTGTGTGCGTTCCAAGGCTGAGCTGCAAGATCCCTTGAAGTTTCTGTGGTTCATTTTTATTTCCTAGAACACAACTGATAATGAATAAGCCTGGGTTAGCCTATCAGAAAACAAAACAACATGTAGAAAGAAACACCGCTGGCCTAGCTTAGGCCCAGAATGGGCAAACAAGTATCACTCAAATCATCAAGTCCTACATAAGCCATCTTACACCAGAAGAACTATTCAAATAATCCATAGACTTTTGAGAAATAAGGGCTGTGGTTTTCAGCCAGTAGGATTTGAATGAGTTTGTTATGCAGCAAAAGATAATCATAGCAAAGGTATGAAGTAATCAAGAAAAGCAAGTACAGCATGTGATAAATTTAAGGCCTGTATTTTGTAAATGAATTTTATCACCTCTCTTCTCCTTCCCAAATCCAGCACGCACATGTGTGTGTGTGCACACGCGCGCGCACGCACACACACACACACACACATACACACACACACACACACACACACAAAGAGAAAGGAGAGAGACAGACATTCAGACAAGCAGACAGGATGAAGTGAAGATTTTCTCTTCCACTTCTGGCTCACACTTGATCTTCCTTTCCTGTCACCTGATCAACACTGATGTCTGAAGAACTTTATCTTATCAGCTAGGCCTTACCTGGCTGCACTGAGGAAATCAGTACACTTGTCAACAGAGTTTGATTCGACTCTTCACATCATTCTACCCCGACTGTGGCAGCCCTCTATTGAATAGCTTCGGACGAGAGGTGTAAACTCCCTTAAGTCTTCATTTCCATATAAATTTAAAATGGTGTCACTACCTACATATTAAAGCATTTGTAGGGCTGGGAAGGTAGCTCAGTGGCAGAGCACTTGCCTTGCATGCATGAGGCCCTGGGTTCGATTCCTCAGCACCACATGAGCAAAAAGAAAAAAGCCAGAAGTGGCACTGTGGCTCAAGTGGTAGAGCACTAGCCTTGAGCTGAAGAGCTAGGGACAGTGCCCAGGCCCAGAGTTCAGGCCCCATGACTGGACCCCCCCCCCAAAAAAAAATAAATAAAATAAAGCATCTGTAAAATTCAATATACTAAAGTATCTCAGGAGCCTGACCAAAAAACTTATCATTTTGGTTTTTAACATGATTGTATCTGCTGGATATGGGTGGCTCATGCCTATAATCCTAGCTACTCAGGAGGCTGAGATCTGAGGATTGCAGTTCAAAGCCCCAAGAAAGTCTATGAGACCCTTATCTCCAGTAAACTACCAAAAAAACTGGAAGTTGTGCTGTAGCTCAAGTTGAGAGAGCACTAGCCTTGAGTACATAAGCTTGTGGACAGTGCCCAGAACCTGAGTTCAATCCCCAGGACCAGTAAAAAAAAAAAAAAGATTGTACAAATTTTTACTCCTGTCATTGCCTCTGTAGCCCTTGATTCCACTAATTAGTGGAGCCCATCTGATCACAATCTCTTTCTCTACCTTTGTATCTCCACTGTTGAACCCACTGTCAAACTTCTAGAAAGTTTTCTACTAAATTTTACAATGATAAAATTTTCATGCATACTCCAGAAATGTCTGAAGCTTGATTATGTCCTGCTACCTTCTAAAATGGGGGGAAGGAGGATACAACACTTGGCCAAAACCCAGTCCAAACAAATGTCACTGTCACCCAGCCCTGCTGGCTCAAGCCTACAAATCTAGCTACTCAGAAGGCTGAGATCTGAGAAGTGTGCTTTGAAGCTTGCCCAGACAGGAAAGTCTGTGATGCTTTTATCTCCAATTAACCATTAAAAATGCCAGAAGTGGAGCTGTGGCTCAATTAGAGAATCAGCCTTCAGCACAAAAGCTCAGGCAGGGCAGCACCCAAGCCCTGAGTTCAAGCTCCAGGACCTGTACACATGTATGTGTGCACATATGTGCACACACACACACACACACACATGTCACCATCAGTTCTTCATCACGGACACTGTCCTAGCTATCCCGCAGGGCTCCTCCCTAGCTATGTTCAAAGATCTTCCTTACTCTTTCATGGTCAATAGGAAATGTAATAATTTCTAATTTGCTTAACATGGTCAGGGCCAATAAATGATAGCGCTTGGATGATTTTGCCACAGATTAACTGTTCCATACATACATAAGTTAGCTTGAGGACATTGAGCGTATCACTTACATACACAATTTCTGTTTCTCTAACCTAAATACACTAATAGAAGCTGCTTTACAGGGTTAGGGATAGTAATTAAGATAAATCAAATAACTAAGAACCTATTACCTGGCCCATAATAGGTTATTGATACAAAATATTTCTTCCAGAGTATGGACATGACTTTAGGAAGTCCTGGTTAATTCTTCAGCTCAAACCTCTCTAGACGAGCCTGAACTACTGTGGCAGGATGAAAATTTTAGCCAAGTGAAAACGTAAGGCATTGTTTTTCTAAATTATTGAAGCTAGAAGTAAATTTCAAATTGCTAGAAAGGGTTTGCCTCAGTGGGAGACAGACCACACAACAAAAACACAAACAAAAAGAAAAGAGAAAAAGAAGTCCAGCATCTATTTGTGAGTTTGTGCAAAGTCATCTACTAGATCACCTAGATCCTTGTTGCACACAAATGACACTGAAGGAAATAATGGCTCTGGGTATTGTCATGTTACAGGCTTTGATCTATAATAAATGAGGTTTGAGACACGATAAATATTACAGCAACTTGTGTCAAGGTAGTTGAATTAAAGCTTAAACTGTAACATATCAATCAGTGGCTAGGTCTGCTCTAAGAAAAATGAAAGAATGTATAGACTCTTCCTTCTTATCTCAGATCTGGTTCATAAGGACCTTCCAGCTTTTACTAACTCATGAAATGGTTGCATCTAAAAAATGAATAATTACTAAAGGAATAAATACAAACTCTAACATCTGCTCACCACAACAAATGTCATTTTAATGAGTTGGAGGCCCCAAGCAAAGACATAAATTCCTGTAAAAACATTATATTGTCTTCTTCAAAAGGAAAGGACAAGCTGGGCATTGGTGGCTCACCCCTGTAATCCTAGCTACTCAGGAGGATCATGGTTCAAAGCCAGCCTGGGCAGGAAACTCTGTAAGACTCTTATCTCCAATAAACCACTTAGAAGTGGCGCTGTGGCTCAAGTGGTAGAACACACACCTTGTGCTGAAGAGCTGAGGGACAGCACCCAGGCCCAGAGTTCGAGCCCCATGACCGACCCAAAAAAAAAAGGAAAGTACACATCATCCATACCCCCAAAGTGTTATGAGACTCTCAATTGCAAATTATGACCATTTTAGCACATTCTTGGTCCTCCTTAACCAGGTGATTATTAAGGAAGCACACTATTTATAAGTATAGATTATGCCTTAAGGGAATGAATTCATTTTAAGAAAAGTTATAAGTGAAAAAAAATAATGTGACCACTTACAAATATAACCACAGTGAGGTTCATTTAAATCATTTAGTTACATGATTTAAGAATGGTTTTATGCCAGGTACTGATGGCTCATGTCTCTAATCCTAGACACTCAGGAGGCTGAGATCTGAGGACCATAGTTTGAAGCCAGCCTGAGCAGGATAGTTCTTGAGACTCCAATGAGCCAGCAAAAAGCCAGAAGTGGAAGTGTGGCTCAAATGGTAGAGCACTAACCTGGAGTAAAAAGCCAAGCAAGAACGTGAGGCCCTGAGATCTACTAAAGGTCAATTAGAATGTTTGTCCTACAAACGTAGGAATAGAAAATACTGACACACAGAGGATTTTCTGGTTTATGAAAGGCCCTTAAAATTTTGCTCAGCTGAGAAACTGTACCCATTGTGATTGATGTTCCATCTCTTGATCCCACAGTATATCTTTGGAAACAAATCCAAACATTATGGGAGAGAAGGATCACGTGTCTTAGTGCTGAGGGCGGCACTCAGCTTTCATCTTTGCTGTTGTTGATGGGTAAGAGCCGGGAGCAGGTGACAGCTCTCAGAATACTGGGCAGAAGCAAGGTGATCATACTTTCCAGTTTATTCTGAGCCACCCCATTTTCACTTCCTCAAAAGGGTCTGGAATCACTTTCAGAACAAAGTTGCATGACCGAAAGTGATGGAGTCAGAGACACCACTGCTGGCCATCCACTTTGTACTTGACACTTCTGCCCTGATTTGTCTAATACAATCTTGGAGACTGGCACTAAACATCCTTGACTTCACCTGGGATTAAATCCAAAAGGCCAACAGCAGAACCTGCTTCTCCTGTCCTTATTCGACATACTTAATTGCTCACTTCTGTTTTTTAGCGAACCTGAGATTTGAACACAGGCTTGGAGCTTGCTAGGCTGATGCTCTACAACTGAACCATGCCTCCAGCCCTGTATTTCACTGATGATTTTTAGGATAGGATCTTGCTTCCCACCTGGGCCTGCACCTGAGCTGTGATCTGCCTGCTTTAGGCTGCCTGTACTTGGAAGCCACAATGTCCCTGCTTCCCTCCATGGGAATGCAGTCTCACTTGGTTTTCCACCCAGGCTAGACTGAAATCCTTCCAAATTCAGCCTCCTCCTCAGTAGTGAAGAGTACAAGCATTGATTGACATCTCCCCTTTCACTATGGCATCTAAGGCAGGGTGCTAAGTAGTGGAGTTATCAGGCAAAGTTCAGGGCTGACACTGCTGCTCTGCTGACCCCTGAGTCACCAGCCCGGTATGCTGGTGGCCAGGGCTGCAGCTTGAGAGATGCACACAGCCATGGCCAGCAGGTGGCAGAGTGCCGAAGTCCCACTGCTGAGCATAGGTAGCGTCATCTGACTCCAGTCATTTCCTCAGACACCTCAAACACCAAGGCGTTCATATCAATGTCTTCCCTGCTGTGGTTCTCTCCAAATAAACCAAACTATAGTGACCTTGTTGGCAAAATCGACATGAAGACAAAAGACCATGATACAACAAGAAGCCATTGCAGAGGACATAGAGCACTCTTCTATAAATGACATTAGTTGGTATGTATTAACTCCTCGCTCATAATTTAAATACATAAAGGGACAGAATCCAGAAATCCAAATACACTAGAGTAATTGAAAATTAATCCATACAAAGCAGGAGGCTAGACTGCACCAGCTGTGTTCCAGAGCTTAACTAACCTTGGGGATAAAAGTAGAAAGTTCCACATCCACACTCAACCTTCAGACCACAGAGCCTGAAGCATAGAAAAGGCAGAGCCATCTGCTGTGCTAAAGATACCTTGTATTCCATGCTAGCAATCATAGACTAAGAAAAACATATATAAAGCAGATCATTTCCAGAGGTAGCAGACTGGAACTGGACCTCCTGGGAAAAAAATAAAAATAAAAATAAAGCATCAGTATGATTAGAAAAAAAAGAGAGAGGTTGTCATTTGAAACACAGTAATCCAAAGGGCAACACTAAGAGCTTTGTTCTTTCTCTTTAATTATTTACTTATCAAGCTCATGTTTATTAACCACACACCATATTCAAGGCCCCAATGAAAATCCTGAATATGCAGAAGTAAATAAGGCAAATGTGTTATAGGATTTCATGGAATTTGTCTTTTAGGAAGGCAGGAAATTTAATAGGTGAGACAGATCATTAAAAAAGTACATCAAATATGTGACACAAAAGGACTAGATTTGGAGCACACTGCTTTGCTGAGTAGGTAACATAATGTGTGGATGTCTAGTCAAAGAAGAGGCAGAGCCTGAGCTGTGAGGAAGAGCAGGGGTATCAATGGACAGGCTTAGATCTAAGCCCAACAATTATGGGTGGTTCAATAGTGTTGAGAAGAATGAACACATCATGAACACATGCACACACACACATACACACATAACACACTTATTGGTTTCGAGTAAGTTTAGAATCTTGAATATTCAAAAAACTGAATAAAGAGGAGACAAATTCTCTTCTCTTTCCCATAGTGGACATTGTGAACTCTAAAAGATACCCAGGTCTGACAGTAGTAAGCCTCTGGAATTCTTATATAGGAAATATGAAACAACAACAAAAAAAAAACACTGATATTCAAGAGGCTAGAACTCATAAAGTTCAGCATCTCTACTTTCTACTATATACATTTCTCTCTCAAACACAATCTCCTCTCAAAATGTCCCTGAGTTTGTGGAACTAGTCTTGATGATGTCAAAGGATAAACTGATGAAAGAAATGATGGTAGGGTTGCCTTTCACCTGGCTATGGCTTCAAGCTAAGTCACATTGTAGATAATGAACACCACCAAGTTCATCCTTTCACATAGTACTGTGGCTGAATATTGGCTTAATTCCAGGACTATGTGGCCATACTTACAATGAGAGGCCATTACATAGAGGAGTAAAATCATAGTTCTATATTACTACAAAGAAAAAAATGTTTAAGTATAGGATAGAAGTTTAGGTAGAGAGCCTTGAGTTTGACCTTCCCACATTTATCATGGAGCATGTAAACAACTTCTCCTATAGTAACTTTCCCATTCCCAAGGGGTTGAAATAACATATAGTGAAGTAATAGGTTCTTAAGAAAGTTTTCTTCTGTGAAAAATTTTGTTTGTTTAAATTTCTGTGGTCCTTTTCATCTCTTAAAAAACAAAAACATAAACACCAACAAAAAAAACTAGGAACAAGTTTTGTTATCCAGTAATTTATTACAAAAGAGAGACTGGTTGAAGAAGAAAATTTCCCACATCATAAAACACCATCTGTACTCACCAATGATAAAGAAAATCATGTGGGTTGGATCAAAGGTTTTTAATACTCTTGTATCACTGGATCCAAGTTTTGGTTGCGTCTTTTGGGTCTCGTTGGTTCTCGGTGAATTGTGAGCATTATAAAGCCATGCCAGTGAGTCCCAGCGGTTCTCTATCTGTTAGATGCAATGCTTCCCTTTGATAATAAATTTCTTGAAACGCTTCTTTGCTCTTCTGAAAATGTGATTCCCAAATAATATATTTTACACTATATATGTAATCTCAAAGCAAATAAATAATGTTGTTATAGTACTCAAAGGAGTAGAACAAGAATCCATAATAAAATAGTGTCCATTTCAATATGTAAATAAATGTGTACAACTACCTTAAAGGTACAAAAAAGTCAGTTGCCTGTCTTACCTATGGGATCACTGAGATGGTAACAAATGCAGACACATTCCAGATTCATGATTTAAAGTTCACAAACAGTATTACCCCTGGTAAATGATTTTCTGTAAGAATGAGCAACTTTTGCTAAAATTTCCAAATGAAGAAAAATATAATCTTTACTCCATTGGTAGAATCCTTTAATTCACAGAAAGTCCCAGTGTATTTTGAAGCCAGGCAAAACCTTTCTCTCCATATACATAGCAGGCCTGGATGATAGATAGATAGATAGATAGATAGATAGATAGATAGATAGATAGATAGATAGATAGATAGATAGATAGATAGATAGATAGATAGATAGAGTAGTTCAAGCACTATTTAATAGTTACTTGACATTAGAGATAATTCTTACTTGTTCCTGATGTTGCATTAACTGTAGAATGTCTGGTATCCTTGGCCACTATCCATTAAATGCTTCTCTACCCACCTTATTGCAAAAACCAGGAAAAAGCACTCACAAATTTCCAAAACATCACCTATGGTAAGTACTAAATGCTTGCAGTAGACAGGCACCAACCACAGTACCATTTTGACCTTTTTTCCATAAGTGCAGGAGGTACTGAATCTAAGCAATAACTTCCACATGGGGGACTGTAAGTGAAATCATTACAATTTAACTTCTATTCCATGGGGAGGAAAAAATACAGTTCCAAAATGATCCTAGCAAGTCCTTCCTTGAGTACACTTAGACATGAAAGCATCCACTCAGCTACATGGAGCCTAGTCTCTTGAATAAATGACTTAAATTTGGTAGTAGCTAGTCTGGCTTCATGTCCCTTCATGTGACATTAGAATCTTCCAAATCATTCTCTGCTTGCTCCTACTAGGTGAATAGGTGGCATGAAAGTAAACCTAGGCTGTGTCTCATCATTATTCGGTTTAATCTCATGATCTGTACACACCAAATTTAATCACAGAACATCATGTATTTCCAATGAAAATGTAAAGTTCTCATTATTTAGTAACTTCAGAATCATCATGTGCAAGTTTTTCTTTCAGTAAAGGGAACAATAGGAGGTACAACAGATAAAGTTAATGTCTAATGAAATTGTGTAGAAGATGAGAATATAAGGAACTAAGTCGGGGGAGAATCATTTTGTCAACAGATAATGCTCAAAAGAGCTCCAAAATGGATGGCCTGCCCATAGATTGTTTCAACTGGATAAATCCTGAAACCCTTGGAGAAACTATTTTGTCTTGTGGCAAGGTTTTGATTGAACAAACTATACTCTCCTGAAGTGCACAGAAGGAATAAAACTTCAAGTGAATGCATGCCAACATTCAGTCAGCTGTTTTCATTTTTTTACATTTCTATCCAGAGTTCCTCTCCACTCACAAAGGATGAGGAAATATGGGGACAAATGATTCTCTCAAAGCAATGTCACAATGTGTGTGTTGTGTGTGTATGCATGACATGGGTGGGTGGGAAAGAGAAAGAGAGAGAGAAAGAGAGAGATCTTAGAAAGCAAAAATCCACTGATATAGGATTTGATTAAGGAAAATCTTATAGACTGATAATGACCTTGCATTAGAGCTGTTTCCATAATTACAATGATTTCTAGCTTATGAAGCACTTTTACTAACACAATTATATTCCTTTATCACTAAATACTTGTGATGTGTATAAGATTGCCTCCAAATTACAGATAAGAAGATTTAAACTGAAGACATTCATGCTCCTTAAATGATATATCTAGTAACCATTGGACAAAGATCAAATTTCCTCACTCTAGGTCTAGTGATCATTGAGCTTGTTCATACAACTTCAGGTTTTAAAATCATCATTTTAAAACAAATAGTTACAGTAGGCATAAAGGCCGAAATAAATGTGAAATTTAAAGGTACCTTACTAATTTTTAGATCATCATTTTACCAATACATTTTGTAGAAAAGTAATTTCTGTATTTCGATAAGAAAAATGGGAAAGGCTGAAGAATGAGACTGAATTTGCTGAGGATTGATTTAGGGATGAGATGGAAGACTTAAAGCCTTTCCTATAAGGAAAAGCAGCAATAAGGTGAACGCTTTGTGATTTTAAATAACATTGGGAAGATAATGGTTAGCTTTGCAATAATGCCTATGAATTGCATAGCAAAGAAATGTTTAATGTATGTATCACATATCATTCCTTTCTAATATGACATTAAAAGATTCAGCTAGTTGTTTTTCTTCTTCTTCTTTTTTCTCTTAACTAGAGAAGAGATGTCTCCCAAAGTAAAAAATCCTCCTTAGTCATGTCTTGGATATAATCTTGGCTGCAAAAGATGGATCATTCGCTGTGTATGGAAGGGAAAGTTTGGCCAATGTACTGCATTTAAGGACATCTTAGGCTTACTGTGTTAGTTTTCTAGTCATATAACAAATACCTGAGACAATCAACCTATCAAGAGAAACAAACTTTGTTGGAACATAATTTGGCTCGCAATCTTTTTTTGTTTTGGACACTGTGGTCAGGTATATATATGGTAAGAGTGCAAAGTCACTCACCTCATAGCAGGACACAAAAGAGAAAAGATAAAAGGACTGGAATCTCAGAATCTCCTTACAGGGCACTGTCTACAATGACCAAAAGGCCTCTCATTAGACTCTACCTTTGTAGATTCAGCTACTTCTATAGTAAGTTCTACCCAAGGAGGAGGGGAGCATGGTGGGGGGGCTATTTTTTCCAATTAACTTCACAAAATTCCAGAGATGGAGCTCTGACTCAAGTAGTAGAGCGAAAGGAGCCCAGAGACAGTGTCCAAGCCCTAAATTCAAACCCCAGGATGGGGGGGGGGGGAAATCAGACAAATATTGGTGCCTGAGTTCCCAAGATTATTTTTCATATATAAATCTGAAAAATCTCCTAAATCAAGGATCAGTAAAGTCTGTCCTGCAGGCCAAATCTGGCTGCTACTTGGTTTTTAAATAACTAGTACACATCTAGGATAATCTTATCACACAAATAGAAAAGGTCAAAAGTTATGCACATATGACCATATAAGATGATGCTAAATGAAATGAACCTCAAGATAGAGACACAAGAGGTTTTATTTTTGTTGCTGTTGTTTTTAATGTACTTATAATGAACACTTTTTCTTACATTTTAAAATTGTTTTTAAAAATCAAAAGAGAGAAAAGTATTTTTTGCAACATATGAAATTCAGTGTCCCTAAATAAACACAACCTTGTTGGAGCAGAACTAGATTATTTGCTTATATATAGTCAATGGTTGCTTTTGCTCTGTAAGAATTAAAAAGGCTTTGTATTGGATTTGTGGCTCACAAAGACAAAAACATTTCCTATTTGAACCTAAACTGAAAGTATTTCTTGATTCTGACTCTAGAGCTTCTTCAAAGACTGAGCTCAGCACACAGAAGGGAATGAATAGGAAATGCACACCTCACCTAAAGCTTAGAGAAGTTCATGATTGGGCAGAGGTATCTGGCCACGTGCTATGTACCAAAGATTCAAATACAGAACTTCTCTGACCTCAAAGATCAAAACATTAACCTGAATTCTTCACCAGTCATCTCCTGAACTCCATCACCAGTTCATTCAGTCACAGATTCTCACAAGAGATGCCATCTTTGGTGTCAGGCAAATGTGTCCCACCACATTATTTTAATCTAATATTCACTTAGCTTTAGACACACTCTAATAATAAGTTTTAGAAAACAATGAGAAACATCGAGTATGAAATATAAAATCCCAGGATAGCTCTGTGCATAAATGACTATGTGCCAGACAGTTAATAAATCTCTAGGACAATAGCATTGTTCTTGATAATGTTTTCTATTTCAAAATGATTAATTTTTAACAGTACTCTGTATCCCTTGTGTATCATGTTTCAGGTCCCAGGGGCTAAGCAAACCAATCTCCATGTTACCATGAAACAGAAATAAAATATTATAGGATTTTCTGATGACTCTGAGTTGGTGAATGGCTCCTAGGAGACAGCAAAGTTAATTAAAATGAGCATAGGATTGCTCTACTCTATTCTAGCACAATTATATTCCCCTTTCTTCCCCACCCCCAGTTAAAGACTTCACAATGGAGGTCAGAGAGAGAAAATCTATTTTTTTCTTTACCATTGGTCCTGAATGAATGGGTTTAGCTCTTTTCAATATTGACATTGATCAAACCTAAAACTTGTTGGCTTGGATTTCCTTGATGATGTTCACCCATTGCATCATGGGATAATTATAAAGAAATGATCAGGAAATATTTGTAATCATAACTGCTACCAGTAGCAGCTACCTTACCCTTAAACTGACATGAAAAAATGTGAGCAGATCAATCAATGTGAAAAAGTAGTAAAGACACAAGCTGATTTTGATATACAAGATCGGGTATATGAGCAGGATTTTTTTAAATTGGAAATACTTCAAGTGTTTGTTTGAAATAGTTAAAGTAGACCTTGGCTGTCTTTCCAATATTTATAATTGTTTCCTCCTGAGTGTGCCACATTCTCAATAAGTCAAAGCAGTCTTTCTACTAGACTGGGTGGTTTATTCTAAGGTCCAAAGAAAAAAGAAATTAATATGCTCCCTGATATCTTCTGTAAGGTGGAGAGAATGGCGTTTCCTCATTCTGCTGGTGTAGAAAGGGAAGAACCAGTGGGCTTCAAAGAGCCAAGGCTCTCTCGAGGTGAAGAGGAAAGACTATGTATGGTTCACTGGAACTTGGTAGATCCCAGAATTCATAAATGAAAAGAACTTACCCTGAACACTTAGCCATGTACATGTGATCTCATTTACTACTCACAGTGAACAGCTACTCTTTTATAGATGGGAGAGGTGAGGCTTTGAGAAGCTTAGTAACATTTCCAACTAAACAGGCTTGACAGTGGCTGACCACAGATTTGCATGTGATATTGCCGTTCCAATCAGGTGTCACTTTGTTTGAAACATCTGGTTTTTCTACAAATCATGTCAGAAGAGAACCTTGTGATGATTTTATACCCTCCACAACTACCACATCAGAAAGTTCATGTGCACACACTACATCCAGTGAATTTAGATCCAAGTTTCAGAACAGTGGGCCTGAAGTGATTACAACGATGTGTTTGAGTGACATATATCATTAGCATAGGGTTTGACTTCTGGTAAGTAACACCTGCTATCTTTCTTGAGCAGTGTCTCCAAGGTTCATTCTTCCCAACATATTGACCTTTTGATATTCCAAAAAATGGAAATTGGGATCATCTGGAAATACATTGACAACTCCTTTACAATGGATAACATGGGAAGTGGCTGCAACTCAGCTGTCCTCACAAATGTCCTGAGAAGCATTCTGAATGGACCATCCTACACTACATTATCACCCCTCCACTGATTTGTCTTCACAAAATGGACTATGTCCATGGTTTGGCCTTCACCATATGTTTCAGCCTTGAAGTATGGGAGAAATTGACTTTCAAAAAAAATTACATTATCCCAAAAACAAAGCCCAGGAGCTACCAGAGAGAAAGGGGGGGGGGAGGAGAGTTGGAAATTGAGGCTATTAGATACAATAAGGTAGATTTTGTTCTGATAACAAAGGATCCCCAATCCCCAAACCTCAACAACAAGTATTCATTCATTTCTTGCTAACCTGTATGCCTGTCTGGAGTTTTGTTCTCAATCTTTATTGTACTTACTCCAAGATTTCAGCTGACAGCTCAGACAGTTTTTGGATCACTAACAGATAAATGAAGAGGGGGGATGGAAATAATATGAAGAAGTAAGCATGTACTCTTTTTCTAAAGATTCTTCTCATTGAGTTGATCTTAGATCATGGACTGATAGTGTCCCATGACCACATGAAACTGCAAAGAGCATAAGGAACAATAAAGTGACTTTCCTGAAAGAGGTATGTTAGAATATTTGTCAGCAACCTTCATATACACAGCAGGATATTATAAACAAACAACTATCCTTTTTCTGTCTGTTTCTGTCTGTCTGCTTCTCTCTCTCTCTCTCTCTCTCTCTCTCTCTCTCTCTCTCTCTCTCTATCTATCTATCTATCTCTCTCTCTCTTTCTCTCTCTCTCTCTCTCTCTCTCTCTCTCTCTCTCTCTCTCTCTCTCTCTCTCTCTCTCTCTCTCTCTCTGTCGCTCTCTCCTGAGTTAGGGAAACAAAGATGTTCTGAGTGCAAACACTACCTAGAGATGTTCAGAGAATTATAGGCAGGAGGGGGAAGTGTTGTCAAGTGTTCAGTGAATTCCTACCCTGTGCATTGATATTTCCATTGCAGAATAATAGTGCATAACAAAGTTTACACCAGGAGGACCAACAAGAATGGAAATACAATATAGAGTTAGGATTAGGTCATAAAAGGTCTTTATTTTTGTTTGTATGGCTCAGAGATAAATTCCAGAATATCTGAATGCTATGCCTTTCAACACAAAACATTCCACTTACTTCAGAGCTAATGGGAGAGATATAATCAGAAGAAAGCAGGGGCCAATTTTGAATTTTAACTTGAAACCTCCACTGATACAAAAAGATTAAGAAGTTTATTTGGATGTTATCAGGGTACCTTGTCATAGATCTTCTATTTTTTCCCCTAATTCTAACAACAATAACCAAAAACAAAACCAAACAACCACAAGATAAAATTTAAAACCTTTTGTGAATCCCTGGGCAACAAAAGTTAAGCCCCGTAATTCTGATTTAAAAAAAAATCAATCTTGAGAGGCCCTATAAGAGGATAAATAACAGTAAGTGGGAAATAGAATTGCCTTGTAAAAAAGAAAAGTTTGGAGATGCTGCCCAGAAAAGAATTCTAGAGGCCTGTGTCTGATGAGTGAAGCTGAATAGGAGAATTCATGACTGGATTCAGGCGCCCTTCACAAAATAAGCACTGACACCACACAAAAAATGTTTGTGTTTCTTCCACTGAAGGCGAATGAGAATCTTAATGACTCTGGGTATACTATCACTGGAAATATGTCATTCCATTTTGTGAAGTAGAAATAAAATGATCAGAGAATGTTCTCGTGTGTACATGTCACATCCCAGATCTTAAGTAGCTTGATTGTCTAAGCTAAGATTCTTCTTTAGCTAATTAAATGTAATAGCTTCTCCTCATCTAGGAAAAATACTTGCTCAGACTTAAGTGCTTTAAATGCATATTTCTTCCTTCATTCAGTATGTGTTACATTTCAGCCATGCATAGCCACTCTTGTGGGAGACAGGCAGGGGTCAAAGCATCCATCTATCCTTCCTTTCTTCCTTCCTTCCTTCCTTCTTTGCTTCCTTCCTATTTTCTTTCCTTCTATCTCTCCTACCTTCCTTCCATTCTTCCATCTTTCCTGCTTTATTCCTTCTTTCCTTCTTTCCTTTCCTTCCTTTGTTTCTTCCTTTCCTTCTTTGCTCCTTTCCTTTCCTCATTTCCTTGAAGCCAGGGCATTACATTCCTGCTTGGCTTCTATATTCAAGGCTGGTGCTCTTACCACTTGAGCTACACCTCTACTTCTGGCCTTTTGCTGGTTAGTTGGAGACAGTCTGAGATTTGTTTGCCTCCAACCATGATCTTCAGATCTCAGCCTGCTGAGTAGCTAAGATTACAGGCAGGAGCCACTAACATCTGGCTAAGAACTTCTTTCTTTTGAAAGCAAAGATCCTAAAGCTCTGGTTTGTGCTTATGCCTCATGCACTAGGACTGGGTCCAACATGCGACTGTGATTGATGCATGGTTTTCAGGTTGGCATGCATGAAGATGCTTAAGTCAGTAGTCGAGACCAAAAAAGAATACTGCAATCACAGAAAATCTTGAGACTGAGAAAGATGTAAAAACATGCAAAAAGAAGCACAAAGGCAAACCAATGATTATAAATACTAACCATAATACTGGAGTCGAAACTTGTATTATAGTATCTCATTTAAGTCTACACAAGAATAACAAGGCAATAGAGAGAGAGGTAAGAATTATCTTTCCCAAGGTTTCTCAGCCTAGCTACTTGTTTGTTTTGTTTGTTTGTTTGGTTTTGGTTTTGGTTTTGGTTTCTGGTGCTGGTCCTGGGGCTTGAACTCAGGGCCTAAGGGCTGTTCCTGAGCTTATTCACTCAAGGGTAGCATTTTGCCATTTGGACCACAGTGCCATTTAGGGCTTTTCTGGTGCTTAATTGTTTCACAGGCTTTCTTGTCTGGATTGACTTCAAATCTTAATCCTCCTATTTCAGCCTCCTGAGTAGCTAGGATTACAGGCATGAGCTACCAGTGCCCAGCCAGAGTTTGTGCTTTTTTCATAATCTATTTGGCAGTGCTGGTATTTAAACTCAGGGCTCACACTCTCAAGATAAGCATTCAACCACAGAAGCCCAGCCCCAGTCCTGTTTATACTATTTACCACATAAAACAACTGAAGCAAATTAGCATAAGCACATCTATTCCCGTTTTCTAGCTCTAGGACTGAACTCTATTGAATGGAGAGACATTACTTAAGCCCTCAGAACATAAACCAGGTGCCCATTTAGGGAACATTTGTATCCATTTGGCTAAAAAGGAAATAAATCACTTCCTTCTGGAAACACATTTGATTATCTAGAAGCATAGAAGATGAACAAAAGTTGCATTCATATATATATTAGACAGATTCCAAGCAACCCTAAGGATGTAAGTTGTTATACCATGGAGAGGCCAAGAATCTTATTTATCTTAATAAAGCACAGAGTTGAAAAGGGATAAATGACTATAGAACAAATGAATATGTAAATAAATGAACCGTAAACACTTTAGGGTTTAACTAATTTTTCTTCTTAAATCATTTAACTTACCAAGCAAGTTTTTTTTAATGTTCTTGGTGGAAGAGTTAGAAAGACTTTCAATTCAGCAGAATTAATAACAATTTTACAATTCCTAAAACAATGCCAACTATATCTAAGAATGCATAATGGATATACCAAGCTACTCATTTCCCAAGCTTTGCATAGGGGTAGGGCCCTGGTGCACTCAAACAATAATGATTCATTAATAGGATTCAATAAACCCAATGCTTCTAATTGGAATCCTCTTTCCTCCACATCCTCAATCATTCTTACCATATTGGCTCTATTTCTTGTGCTCATCCAGAAACAAAAGAAGACAACAACAAATCCCACAGATATCAAGGGATAATTTTAGGAGTTTACTGGTCTGTGGGTATGAATTTGGTCAAGTGCTCCAATTAACTAAGATAAAATAGAGAAAACTCAGTAGAATCTGAACTTCAAATAAGTAATGAATCATCTTGGATAAGTATACATCATGCATTTTATGTGTTTTTAATGTTCTAGCTGTGAATACTGCCACCCAACCTTAGGGACTGTCCTGGGACAATACTATATACCAAACACATGGGACCTCCTGGAATTCTCTTAGTACCTGAGATTCTGGTATGCTGAGCATCCTATCAGTTTACTCATTTGGAAAGAGAGTATAAGCAGAATACTAGTTGACTACTAGTGGAGTGCCAAAGGCTCTTTCTTCTCCAAAATTGTAGACTCTGGTAGTCTGTATACTTTATATTAAAATGAGATATGATGTCAGTGTTTAGAAAATGTCCTGAAGGAATAAAGACAAATTACCAACCACTTACTTATCTTTCTCTCAAAGGAAATGAGATGATGAGGGTTTTTTCTTTCTTTATTGCTGTCTTTTGTTTTCTTTCCTTTTTCTTTCATTTGTTTGTCTATATGTCTTTGGGAGTATAAGGGGGGGAACAAAAATAGAGGGCACAAGAGTCAATAAATGCAGCACTGGTACTCATTGGAAAACATGTTGAAAATTTGTGGGTGGGATGGGAGGGAAAAACTGGGAGGGAGAGAGAGAGAGAGAGAGAAAGAGAGAGGATGACATTGCTAAAAAGACAATGTCTTTGCCTGACTTATATAATCATAATCCTTCTGTTTAATAAAGACTTTTTTAATAATAAGCAAAGAGAATGAGAAAACAAAAGAAGAGAAACAGCAAATTAGACAAAAGGGCAGTGCTGTCTTTAGGAGCATTCCACCCAGAAAAGAGAATACCTTAGGACTTGCGTGATTCAGGTCGGTTCCTATTGGCCAAAGCTGGGTTCTTCTTATACATATCCACTAGCCCCACCCACAGGGGTCCAGATTAGATACTGACCTCTCTGCTGGGTTAAAAAAAGCATTTTAAGCTATTTATAAGAAGGTCACAGATAGGTAAACAGTTGGCCTAATTCTGTGCATTGTTGATGTCATCTCTTTTCAAAGAAGGATAAAGACAGCGTAATTTCTCTCTGTGGCAGGGAAATCTGGAAAAAAATTTTTGAACACAAGTTTTCAGGAGTAATTTTGGAAGCTTGTCATGTAGCATAGAATGTGTGCACATGTGTGTGCATGTGTATACACGTGTGTTGTGTGCATGTGTATGGCATGTGCGCATTGTGTGAATGTATCTGTGTGTGTGCACATGTATACATATGTGTATTGTGTGAGTGTGAGGAGTTGTAATTGTTGTTGGCCTTTTGGAAGTGCCACACACATAAACATGGATGGTCAGTGAATTAAGTGGAATCTCTTTCCAAAAGCTCCATTTTTTAATGAAAAGTAGCTCCATGGAGTCGTGTAGGTAAATCTGCATCAAAAGGCTCCATGAGGACTGTAAATAAAATGCTGCAGAAGGCAGTCAGGTTTCACTCCCTTGGCCTGGAAGACTAAGGAGCTCAACCACATTATCTACGTTAATCTTGTGCATTTGCAGAATCCCAATTTCACCTAATCTTATAAATCGTCCCGTGTGTCCTCCATGAAACCTTCAACCCTGCTCACAACTCGGAGCCACCATAGCCCAGAAGATATAAGAAATTTCAGTTCTCAAACAGGATTTCTCACTCTTGACACTTACTATTTTGAATCAAGTAATGTGTGCTCAGGGGGTTGGCTTATGGCTGTCTGAGGCTAAGCAATACCCTCAGCTTCTAGTCCCTGGGTGTAGTAGTATTCACTCTCCCTCATGATAAAAGCCAGAACAGTCTCTAGAATTTTCTATAGTGCTTAGAGAAAAGGAAAGGCAGGATCTGACTTCTAGTGAGAACCTTTGTTCTAAGCAATGCATTCAAACAAGCAGGGCGGCAGGTGAGTCGGAGTAAGTTCCGGCACCCTGTGATATGAACAGGTTACTATTATTAACAATAGCATAGTACTGTTTCAAAAAAGTTTATCTCACCACCAAAAGGATAAGTATATGATGTATAAGTATATGATATGCTAAATTCCCCACTTGATTATTTCTCAATGCATATATGTATAGCTACCATACACTTCAGTCTATAACTATGTCCATTATATATCAATTTAAAACTAAATAAAACAGTGATCCTGCATGACCAATTTAATCCATGAAAAGAAGGAATTAAAATACCTAGACAGGTATTAAAATCTGGTCAAATAAGTAAGTAAATAAATAAAGCCCACCACTAAGTACATAAAAGGTGTCCATATTTCTTTCCTCTATCCTGTGTCACTGCCACAGTGCTAAAGACAATGTCATATAAATTGTATAGTCTACTCAAGCACCCAAGATGAAAACTGTAATTTTTCTGCCTATATCTTGGTGTTTTATTTAAATATTGCCTTGCTGAATGCTTAATCCCACATTGATCTGCAATTCTCAGAAATTGTGGTAAGTTTACAAGTTATCACTATGGCTGTATTGGCTTGCATGTGCCCTGGAGGCCTCATCCCTGTCTGCTTCGGTCGCCTCTACACTTCCCACCACAGAAGGATTCTGTAAATACATATGTCTATCACACTGACAATTTCTCTGCCTGAAATCCACACCTTATGAAGGGACTAAGAGCTTCTTGAAAACAGACCCACTGCATTTCCCTTTTTAAAGTGATCACAAAGCATAGGACTGGTACAGCACTGTACAGCACTGGTACAGCGCTACGCTTACTGGACAAACATTCTACTGCTTAAGTCAGGCTTGAAGCCCATGCATCATTTGGTTTTTGCAAATTAATAAAAAAGCCAATTTTATCTAAGAAAAACTGTTGGATACCTTCTCCCAGGATGTAAATTATGTCTTCTTCCACATCAAGGGTGAATAGCCAGAAACACAAAACAGAAATAGGACATTTTAGCTAGAAACAGAGAAATCATTTTTTTTAATTTCTTTGCAGTCCTTACTTATAATCTAAGTTAGGCTTAGAATTGATTCATAGAATATAAATATTTCCCAGAAATTCTAGAACTCAAACAATTTGTTAGAAAATAAAAGTAAGCTTCGTGCACGCACAATTACTGACCTGATTACTTTTAGGCCTTCTGCTATATAATGAGTCAGAGATTAAAAGGGAAAGGAGAAGCTCTGAGAACTTGCATGCTTTATAACTCTGTTGGAATCAGAGAACGTGCCTGTGATGATGAAGCAAAGAAAGGAGAATGGAGCTGGGCCAAGTAACTCACATCCTAGCTACTCAAAAGGCTGAGAGCTGAGGATCATGGTTCAAAGTCAGCCTGGACAAGAAAGTCTGTGAGACTCTTGTATATCCAATTAGTGAGCTATGGCTCAAGAGGTAGAGGATCAGTCTTGAGTAGAAAAGCTAAGGAACAGCACCTGAACCCTGAGTTCAAGCCCCCATAGCACCCCTGCCCCCTCCACAAAAGTAGAATCATACAAAACTGACTAATGAAGTGGGATCTCCTTTCAGATAAAATTCTGTATTTGTCTAGCCAAGGCTAGTAGCCCTATCAGCTGTGGTCCTCTCTGGCTTTCTAAGTGTGAGAATTCTGAGAAGACCTGAGAAGCGCCTCCAAGCAAACCACAGAAGAAGCTGGCTATACAAGTGTTTTCATTTGAAGAGCACATTCAGATGCAGCCTCCTCTTTTCATGCCACTAAACAATATTTTGATGTGAGAGAATGAATGAGATAATCTTCCTGTTAGAGCCAAGAAAATAATCTATATAAAGTCCAGTGTCGAGGAAAGCAGGAATCGTGAAGCACGGGGGGTGCCAAATGTAGGCATGTTTCATCATCACCCAAAATGCATCCAAAGACACACAAGAGTCACGTAGACTAGAATAAAGGGGTGCAGCAGAACATCAGAGCTGGGTCCTATTTGCGTACACTTCGCATTTGGTAGGCAGTCAGGAAATGAAGCCTATTTTTTAGCTAAGTGTTTGGCTTAATAATATAGAATACTATTATATAATCACGTGTGTGTGTGTGTGTGTGTGTGTGTGTGTGTGTGTGTGTGTGTGTGTGTGTGTGTGCTGGTCCTAGGGCTTGAACTCAGGTTCTGGGCACTGTCCCTGAGCTGTTTTGCTCAAGGCTAGTTCTCTACCACTTGAGCCACAGCTCCACTTCCAGGTTTTTGATGATTATTTGGAAATAGATTCTCATGGCCTTTCTTGCCCTGGCTAGCTTTAATCTTAGATCTTTAGATTCCAGGCTCTTCAGTAGTTGGGATTATAGGTATAAGCCACCACCAACTGGCAATTGGATCTTTTTATCTCAGGTTAGCACACATTTTCTATGAACAGTAGATAGTAGATTTGTATTACAGCCAATCAACTGTACCCTTGCAATAAGGAGGCAGCCTCAAGGAACACTTCAACAAATAGGAGTGGCTGTGTTCCAATAAAGCTTTATTTATGAAAGCAAGACAGGGACCAGCTTTAATATGAGGACCTGTTTACTGTCCATTGCTCTATGTATGGAGCAACATGAGCTGGTGGCTTATGGCTCTAATCCTAGTTCTCAGGAGCCTGAGATCTGAGGGTTGTATCCAAAATCAGCTTGGACAGGAAGTTCAGTGAGTCTTGTCTCCAGTAAACCAGAAAAGAAAAAGAAAAAAGAAATGGAGGCAGGATTTAAGTGGTAAAAAGCCACACCTGAGCCAAGCAAGATCATCAAGGCCCTGAGTTTAAGGTCCAGTATCAGTACAATAAATAATCACATATTTCTTATCAAGGATAATAAACAGTATACAGCTTGTGATTCCCTTACTAATTTCTCAGTAGACACATGCTTGCATTTTGTCTCACAGTCATTAATTTAAAATGGAGCCTCCAGAGACTCTGAACCAGCAAAGTAAACTGTAAAGTAAACTGTAAAGTGCCTGTCAGTTAGCTATCTGATCTGTGTCCATCCACGTGTATTAACTCGGTAAAGGAACAGAAATGTAATTTTCCAGAACACAAAACCCTGCTGTTGTGCATATTTCTAATGAGAAAAAGTTAATTATTTTATTATCTTCACATAAAAGTCTCCGAATTAAATATTCCCAGGGTTGTAAACTATTTTCCTGCAAGATTCATTACAAGCATAAAACCAGTCATTTCACTTTTACAAACAATAGTTTTTAGTCCTTGGGGTTCGAAGACTTAATTTTTTCAGAGCCTTAATCTTCTTACATAAAAGAAGTAGGTCCAACTACATTGTTCTCCTCCAGTAGAAGTTCAGTATCCGCACATCCTGTTGGTAGAATGATCTAGATCTAGAAAGTATGAAAGGAGCTAATAGACTTAAGGAATATGTTCATATATCTAACCTTAATCTTACTACTATGAACCCAACTATTTTTATACCAAGTATATATGTGCATGATGTGTGCGTGTGTGTGTGTGTGTGTGTGTGTGTGTGTGTGTGTGTGTGTGTGTGTGTGTGTGTGTGTGTAGGTACATATATGCCCTTTGCTTTATGGGTTGTTTTGTTTGTTTGTTGTGGTCAGTCTTGAAGCTTGAACTCAGAGCCTGGGCAATGTCCCTAGTGCTCCACCACTTTGAGCCACAGGTCCACTTCTGGTTTTGTGGTGTATGTTCCTTCCCCAGGCTGGCTTCAAACCTTGATCCTCAGATTTCAGTCTCCTGATTAGCTAAGATTACAGGTGTGAGCCACCAGTACCCAGCTGCTTTACAGTTTTTATTATTGACCAAATCTTAGTTCTTAGGTCTTCCAAACTAAGTAATCTGTTTATAATTCTGTTTCCAATTTTATGTTTTTAGATCTGCCAAATTTTTGCCTGACAAGAGAATTTGGAGATTTTTCTCTATTTTTTTTAATCCTGTGGGGTTCAATTTCAGGTAAGTCTGATAAATGTACAATACATGCATACATGGACAAGTCAAAAGAAAATCTGTAATAACAACAATAAAAGTGTTGAAAAATTCCAGGACATACATGAAAAAGTCAAATATATTCAAAACTGGTTCCTGTATTTTCAAATCTATTCTGAATGTGTAAAATCCAATGATAGTTTCCCTTTCTCCTGTGATTGAGAAAAAAAAACAAAACAAAATAAATATCCTTTTAAACAATCATTTGTAATTATTTAAATGATTGTTAGGTGAAAACGTTCATTCCTATTTATGGATGGAGATATGAAGCCAATTTCTAATGTTCATTATATGGTTCTGGAAAGATGTAATCATATCCCTAAGTGCTCAAATCCTTTCCTTTTATTCTCTCATTATTGTTTTACTCATGCTCTAGTTTTTCCCCTTCATCCCTCACAATATTCAGTGTCAATCCATGACTAAACATTGCCAGTGTTCCCTACTCATGTTTGGAATTTCAAGTCTCTGTTTGGTCTTCTGTTCCCCAAAATACATGAATTCTCTTGGAATGTTTGTGCCAGAGAGCAGAACAGTGAAGGCTAACTTGGTACAAAGGCCCTGTCATAACAAGCAGGATGTCATTTAAAGACAGGATGTGTTCTCACAGACTTGGTTTCTCTCCTGAGCTTACAAGTGTTGAAAGAATGAGAATCCAGTCGCAATTCTCTTACCTTATTGTACAGATAATCTTATAACAACGCTGGGGCTTTCATATCTCCAAATAAATTCATAGGGAGTCAGGTGCTGATGGTTCACACTTGTAACCCCAGCTACTGAGTAAGCTGAGATCTAAGGACTGAAGTTCAAAGCCAGCCAGGGAAGCAAAGTCCATGAGAAGGCAGAAGTAGAGCTATGGTTCAAGTGATAGAGCCCCAACTTTGAGAGAAAACGGCAAGTGAGAACAAGAGGCCCTGAGTTCAAGTCCCAGTACTGGCACAAAAACATAAAATAAATAAGCTCACATCGAGATTCTCCAATATGCATTTCTTCACATCAGGATCCCAGTGTGTGTGTGTAAAAAGCAATGAGAGACTACAGGAAGGAAGAAATCGCTCATGTGGCTGATCTCATGACAGCTCTCATGCCAAGTGACCACTCACACATTTTCTTACTAGTTGCACAAATAGCTATCTGGAGAAACTGTTAGATTGAATTGGAAAGGAAGGACGGGATGTCTTTTATGTGCTTATTGCCATAAATGAGTGAGTGAGAATAAGAAATTTAATAAAAGGAAGACATCAAAATAGCTTCCTTTTAAAGTTATCTCAATGTAAAAATTGTCTTTTTTTTACTTCCAAGTCTTTGAATTTAGTTGTTTTCCTAACAAATAAAATGCGATGATGATGATGATGATGATGATGATGATGATGATGATGATGATGATGATGATGATGATGATTGTTAGAAAAGTATTCAAACTCAAAAAAGGGGTGAAACTGGGTGCCGATGGCTTACACCAATATTCCTAGCTCCTAGGGAGACTGAGATCTGAGGACCATGGTTCAAAGTCAGCCTGAATAAGAAAATCCATAAGACTGTTAGCTCCAGTGAGTCAGCAACAAACCCAAAATGGAGGGATGGTTCAAGTGGTAGAGTTCTAGCCTTGAGTGAAAAAAGCCAAGTGTGAGTGCCAGGCCACTGCTGTCACAGAAACATGAGATTATGCTGCTGCGGTAATAAGTTTGAGAGCTCTGAAATTTGTGTAGTTGAACATGAAAAAAATTCCTTCCTTTTTCTAAACAGCTATGTTCAATGAAACAAACAAAAAGAAGAATGAATGGGTAGGCACTAGGAAAGACTTGAGAACAATAATAATTTATATCCAGATTTAACTAGACTCAAGGTCAAAGGTTCATATATTTCCTAAATGAGAAAAAATAGAATTCTGAAAATCAAGCCTCAATTTTTTCTCAAAGGGAATATTCTATTGTTATATGAAGATTAACTGGTGGTGGTTAACAAACTAGTCTAGCTCATGAAGCATAGCATGTAAAAATATTTAAAAGAATAACAAGCTTAGCCGGGCGCTGGTGGCTCACGCCTGTAATCCTAGCTACTCAGGAGGCTGAGATCTGAGGATCACAGTTCAAAGCCAGCCCGGGCAGGAGAGACCGTGAGACTCCTATCTCCAATAAACCACCAGAAAACCAGAAGTGGCGCTGTAGCTCAAGTGGTAGAGCGCTCGCTGAAGAGCTGAGGGACAGCGCCCAGGCCCAGAGTTCAAGCCTCACGACCAACAAAAAAAAAAAAAAAAAAAAAGAATAACAAGCTTCTTAAAAGTCAATAGGGGGAAAAGCCCTAAGAGGAACTTGGTTTGCAGTTTTCTCAAACTCAAAGGCCTTATCAGTCTTCATAAGACAATGTGAGTTCTTAGTCTGCAAAGCTCAAGTTCACATGCCACAGCCCAGGGAGCTAGGCAGTGTTTAAGGGAAGGGAAGGGAAGGGAAGGAAAGGGAAGGGGACAGGAGGGGAGGGGAGGAGAGGGGAGGGGAGGGGAGGGGAGGGGAGGGGAGGGGAGGGGAGGGGAGGGGAGGGGAGGGGAGGGGAGGGGAGGGGAGGGGAGGGAAGGGAAGGGGAGGGAAGGGAAGGGAAGGGAAGGGAAGGGAAGGGAAGGGAAGGGAAGGGAAGGGAAGGGAAGGGATCATGAGAGCAAGAGAGTCGCCTTTAAATGTTCAGGAAATGGAAGACACATTTCTCACCTGCTGGCAAGAAAACTTAATCTTTGGCTAGACAGTCCCCAAAGAAGATCTTCTTCTAAGGCTCAGTCAAGAAGACACCCTCAGAACAAACTGCTGGGTGGCAGAAATAACAGACAACTCTAGTGCGATTTGCATCAAGCCTCAGAAAGATTCTCTCTCTGTAGCAGGGAGGAGAGTATGGAACAACACTGCATGTCCTAGCTTCAAATAGTCACAAAGTCAGGGAACACACTGCCATTTCAGAAATCACCTTCATCATCAAAACAATCAAACTAGCTCCTCATCCAAGTTAATATCACAGAGAAAGGTATTAAGGCTGATCATTTGGAATTTGGGCAATCATTGACATTTTTCCACCAAACTGTTTTTCTTCTGAAAAAAATGTAATCAAGTAACATTTGAAAGCCCAGAGAGCAAAGTCAGTAGTAACCTAATACCCTAAACAGGCCCTGGAGTGAGGGGCTGAGCATGAAGGAAAATACAAGTGTTGAGATGATTCCAAAAAAATATAAAACATGGTTCCAATTGCATCAGAAGGGATTTGCATGCAATGCAGCAGAGGGAAAAATACATGTAGGAAAAATATACTTGGAAAAATGAATGATCATATTTGTGTCATCTGTGACTGCATCAGGTTCTGTATGGGACCCTTGCTAGATATTATCATCTTCAAATCATCCTGGGTGGGTAACGTTTACTAATATAGAAAATGCCACTCAGAGTTGTCTAACTAATCAATGTACTTAGGAAGATGAAGGTAATTGGGTGGAGTTCTGTCGAATAAGTTTCTGTGAGTGTCTTCATCTCATAGGGCCTCTTTGGGGTTTATAACAGTTATAGTATTTTCTAGCATTTGTAGAGATCAGGGCATGCTGCTTAGAATCAGCCAATCCCATCTCTACCAGCTGTCTGTTCTAGAGCAAATTGTGTGCTACCATTATATAACCCATAGTGTTTTATGAAAATTAACTAAATGAATATATTGAATCCTCAGCACTGAGACTAGCACATTAAAAAATCAATCAAAATAAGGCTAGATATGAATTTAGTCTATTTTTCTTATACTCTAACCCCGATATTTTAGTTTTTTTTAATGTATTACTTTAAGTAATTGTACAAAGGAGTTGCCATTTAACAAAGCAGTTTATGAATGTGATAATATTTTGATCAATGTTACCTCATCCATCCCTCCCCTTCCCACCACCTTCCTTCACCCTTGTTAATTCTGTAGGCTAAACAATTGGATTCTTAACTGCACTTCTGCCTCTTCTCTTCCCTTGCCTGCACCTTTCCCCTGGAAACCCCAACACTTTGACTTGTGTCTAGCACAGCATATCAAAATCAATATAGGTTTGTGAACTGATTGGGTGAATGTATTCTTTCCTGAAATTGTTTTTTTTTTAACTCTGTAAAGGTTTATCTGCTACAAGTAGTTCTCCATGCCAGAAGTATACAGAAAGCCTGGAAGAGTTAAGCACTGCCTAGAATTGACATGGGTTGTGGGAGGAGTTGTTGGCACGGGGAGAGAATGAGGATGAAAGAAGATGTGAAGACAGAGGCTTTGCTGGGGAATACAGCCTGCACTGCTCCCCGGACAATGTGTCCTCCTTCAGAGAACCCAAATTCCATTAACTCGAGGTCAGCCGCTCCCATTGTGCCTCTTCTATGTCTCCCCTCCCTAGACATTTATTTCCTGGACACTGCAAGAACGAATCGAGCAAACAAAGGAGAAATAGAGTTGTCACTGCCTTCGCTGAGCCCAAGGGAGCATGGCCTACAGAGCCAGAACCATTATTCCGCTCACTCACAGAAACCCTGAATGAAAGAGTAGAATATGAACACGAGATATACCCATGCCCACATCCAATAATTCTGCCTAGACGGACAAAAATTGAGAGCTTTTGTTTGTTCAACTTGATGGATGAGATGACTTTAGAATCCATCTTTTTATTATTTTACTTTTATTTGTTATTTTTATTTTATTCTATTTTATTTTTATGTTGTGCCAGATATTGGGCCTTGAACCCGGGGGTTTTTATTCTTGCTTGGCTTTGTCTAGACAAGTTGGTACCACATCTCTACTTCTGGCTTTTTATTTATTTATTTATTTTTCTACTTCTGGCTTTTTAGTGGCTTGCTGGAGACAAGAGTCTCTTAGATTTATTTGCCTGGGCTGGCTTCAATCGGTAATGATCACATCTCAGCCTCCTGAGTAGGTAGGATTATAAGCCTGAGCCTGTAAACAGCTCCTGGCCACACTCAATCTTTTTTTGTAATATCATCAAACCTTTTAATGGATACTACTTCTATGGCTGGTATTTGTATTTCACACACTGTCCACATTCAAGCTTCATGTAGGTTCCTGAGGTATTATGGCCTCAGCTATGGATGAAGAGAGTTAGTTCCAGATAGACAAAGCCAATCATCCAACTGGGAAAATGTAGTTTCATCAGCTCAGTCTAGCTTTGGAGTCCAGACATCCTAATCTGATAATAAAGAGCCATCTTACTGTTGAAAATAAGCAAATCTCTGGAGGATTTGATCATCTTTCTTGTATAAAGACATTTTTTTTGGCTGTGGGGGGGAGGTAGGAAGAGTCACAAGTGAGAACCCAGGGCCTATCCAGGCTAGGTGAGTATTCTATTACTGACTTACCACCAAAAGGAATCTTAATTCACATTAATATATAGACAGATAATGCTCTGTAGTTCATCTCAATCAATCTATATTCTATTTATCAACAAGTGCTTTCCTGAGTGCCTAGTAAACACATTTCTAACTAATTGTGATTTTTTTTATTTATTTGTTTATTTTTAGTACAGGGCATTGGACCTGTGACTCCGTACTTCCTGGGCAAGCAGTCTACCATTGACGTGTACCCTCTACAGCTATTTTTGGTTTTCTAATTTTCTTTTTGAGATAGAGCCTTGTTAATTCTGCCAAGATTATCCTATGTCTCTGCCTCCACACTAGCTGGGATTATAGGTTTGTGTCACCATACCTGGATCTGATGTGACTCTTTAAATGAATTTGTCATCAAATGGGCGCACAAAAACTTAGCTCCAGCTATGCCTTTTACTTGAATCCAAACTTTATCTTTCACAACATGTTTTCACAGCACTGATTTATTTTTTTTTCTCCTAGAGTAAAGTAGTTTGCCCTTGCTTTTCTCTTCTCCAGGTTTAGAAAGATTCAGAATTGCTATGTTTCTACCAAGTCCTAGGGTTGTATTTCCAGAATCGCTATCCAGGACATTGACTGGGATTCCAGCCAGTAGACGGTGCCTCCTCCATCAGCCACTTGGTACCCACAGAAGAGTGTAAACTTGGATGTTGGATTGGTGGCTCTGTGCAAGTAAACATTCATCCTAAGTATGTACATTAGCAGACACACACAATAATTAAACCCAAGTTAATTTCTTTGGTTAATACATGCCACAGAATTAAATGAAACCTCAACAGAAAACAGGGCAGATTGTACCTATTAATCCTTCCAGGAAGGAACAAGAATTATTCTTATTTCATTTGAATATCATAATGCTCCCTCACACTTTTTCACATAACAAGGGGGGTTTGCTCTGCTTTGCTAAACAGAAAATTAAGAGGTACGCGTCCAGACAGTGTGTCAGCAGAAATATCCATAGACCAAGTTCCCGAGCAAACTGTTAACATTTGGGGCAGCCAGATTCATTAATTTTGGTGCTGTAATTCACAACAGAATCCAATCATTACAAACGGATATGTGGAATTCACAAGTAGCTTATGAGTGGGGTATACCAGCAAATTGCATATGGGATAGTTTAAAAATTAATGTTTATCATTCCATGTGATTATTTTTTGATCAATCACAGTTTTCTCTGATTATAAAATAATGTTTATCAAATGCAATGATTTTTTCCCAGTAAATACTATGTGCTTAGAACTATGCCAAATGCTGGAGCAATAGTATTACAACACTGCCTTTCCTTCAAAATCATATTTACACTGGAAGAGAGTCATCGCTGTATCTATAAGTAATCTCAGATGCAGCATGGCCAGTTCAGGGAACAAAACAGAACTCTGGGAAATTAACATGAGGCTTGTCAGGAATTGGGTTATTAAATCGTGGACAAGTCATTCAACTTCTAAATCTCAGCCTTCATCTGGGAAGACTGATGTGAAGGCCACCCTGTAATCCTAGCAATTCAGGAGCCTGAAATCTAGAGGATGGTAACTCTAAACCAGGCCAGACAGAAACCCATATCCAAAATAATCAGCAAAAATTGGGAATGGGGACATGACTCAAGTTGTAGAGCACCAGCCAAGCAAGCTGGCTCTAGGTTTAAAAATAAATCAAATAGGTACTGGCAGAAAAGTGGTAATTACCTTCACTTATTGGGTGTTCTCCCTATACCAAGCAATGTTCTAAATATCTTGTGGGAAATTTCTCAATTTTGTTTACTTACAGCAATCCTATTAAATGTATTATCAATATCTAAGCAATCATATAAGATACCTTACCAATAGTGGTACTTTTTTTTTTTTGATTAAGAGGACTTTAAAGATTCTTTAACTCTTACCCCTTCTGGGTAAGTAACTAATTTAGAGTAGATACACACCACCTCTCACTCTGTATAATCAGCAACTAGAATATTCAAGGAGGAGCTGAAATCCATAAATGGTGTCCCCCTCACCCCACTACCAAGTGATATTCATATTTTAAATTGGTCATTCCACTATGGCAGAAAATAAATTAAAAAGTAAATAAATGAATAGCATATCAAAGCTCTTAGTAACAAAAATGTTTTCTCTAGAGAGTGCAGTTCTACAGCTTTTATTCAAACATATGCTATTTCTAGGAGAAACATATGTGAACTCCAGCACAGAGCTGTTTATTGGCAACTGATTAATATTCCTTGGCTGTGAGTTTAATGGGAAGTTGAGAGTTCTTATAAATAGAAATTGAAAGATTGTCAACCTCACACTATTCAATTAACAACTTCTCTTAAGGCACTAGAAAAAATCATGTAAGTGGTTTAGGGCTAGAAATAACAGTAAATAAAAGGATTCTCCATCATTATGAAATCCTACCAAATATTGTTTCTTTTTCAAGAAATGATGAAATAATGTCAACAAACAACAACCAAAAAATTGATGCAGAAAAGGAATGCTTTAAACAAATCCTATTGATCTCTGATCAGGCACTTTACCAGCTGAAGAATCTTGATACAACTAAGCTTCCAGGAAATGTTTAGATCCAGTGTTCCTATGAACCTTACACACGAGTAGAAAATATAGCCACTACACAGTGGAATTGATATGACATTACAAATTATTTGTAAATGCAATGGATCCATTTCTGTCTTGGCAAATGAAAAGTAGTTGACCTTCTGGTGGTATTTTATCCCATCTGCTTCTTTGGCAGACCTTTTTCTTCTACAGTTTGGGTGTTTCTTTAGCTGCTTCTCAATCATCCATGAACTGGCTCCCTCCTCAGTAGCTTCATTCAACATGAGCAGCAATCAACATGGCTGCAAGGGAGAAAATCCTTGTTCCTGGAGCAAACATAATACAAGCAAGATGGATTTCCTATTCTACTAGACAGTAGCAGGTATTCAATCAGTAATTTCCTTTCTTTCCTCTTGTTTATTTTTTGGAAGACAGAGTCTTGCTACATAACCTTGGCTGGTCTCAAACTCAGTCTTTCTGCCTCAGCCTCCTGCTCTGAAATTATAATTGTGCACTACCATTATGATTGGCTTGGATATCCACATGCAGAAAACTAAAACTAGATCCGTATATTTCACCTTGTGCCAGTGTCATTTTAAAATGGATTAAGGACCTCAATGTAATGCCACAAACCATGAAAATATTATAGAAAGGGGTAGGGGAAACACTAGGGCTCACAGGCACAGGTTGAAACTTCTTGATTTGTTGTGGACAACCAGAATCACAACAAATGAAAGAAAGACTTTATAAATGGAATTGCATCCAACATAAATATTTCTGCATGGCAAAGGACATGGCTAACAAGTTAAAAAGAAAGCTCACAGACTGGAATAAGACTTTTCCCAACCATACACAAAGAAGAGTCCAATATTCAAAACATAGTTAGAGCTCAAAACATTAAACTTCCCCCCAAAAAACCCTCAAAAGAAACAACAACCCAATTAATAAAGGAGATAATGACTTAAAGAGAGACTTCTCAGAAGAAGTAAAAATAACCAATGGACACATGAACAAATGTTCAACATCTCTGTCCATAAATGAGATGCAAATAAAAGCAACACTGAGATTCAACCTCATCCCAGTTAGAACGGCTATTATCAAGAAAATGATATATTTTCTTTTTTTTTCTTTTTTCTTTTTTCGTCAGTTGTGGGGCCTGAATTCTGGGCCTGGGCACTGTCCCTCAGCTCTTAATCTCAAGGCTAGTGCTCTACCACTTGAGCCACAGTGCCACTTCTGGCTTTTTCTGTTTATGTGGTACTGAGGAATCAAACCCAGGGCTTCATGCATGCAAGGCAAGCACTCTACCAATGAGCTACCTTCCCAGGCTGATATATTTTATTTTGTCCCATATTTCTATGAATACTGGCAGAAAGGAATTATCTTTTTTGTATACCTGTTCTTACATACAAAGGATATGCGTGGTCCCAGGACATACAGACAATTGTGCAGGTATCCAGATATGCTAGCTTTAAAATGTAAGCAAGGCCAAGAACAATACAGGGGAAGGGAGACAAGAAAGAAAATGAAAGCAGAAAGAAACCATATACCAACTATTATGCTAGACCAAATGAACACTGAAGCTAGAGATACCAGTGAGTTTGTTTATTATATAGTGCAATAATTTCCCTTCCTTGTTATGTTAGTTTTAACTAGCTTTTCAGTTGTATGCAGCATGAACCTCCTCAGAGATATTCCTTTGTACAAAACTACAGTAGAAAGGTTTCTAAACCCTTCTAAGCAGTTCTTTTGCAGTTCTCATGCTCTTGAATATTCCTTCTCTTATCCAATGGGTCAATTAAAACATCCAAACCATACAATGACCCAACCTGTGTCATAGTCTAAGATTAATGGAGTTAACGATCAAGATTATAGGTTTGGACTAAGATCTGATTTCTATTCCAGTCCCTATTAGCTATAACCTTGTGCTCATTATCTTGTTTATTCCCTTTACTAAATTAGTCTGCCCCAATTAATTACCACAAACTTAGCATAAACTGCAAATATATGATATTTTTTGTGGCTCACAAGGCTAATGGGAGTCTCACAGCTTTCAAGTTGTCAG
Organism: Dipodomys merriami; assembly: GCF_024711535.1. Taxonomy (NCBI): domain Eukaryota; kingdom Metazoa; phylum Chordata; class Mammalia; order Rodentia; family Heteromyidae; genus Dipodomys; species Dipodomys merriami. Next base: position 35,084,408 of record NW_027202604.1, on the reverse strand, counting down.
GGACACACCTGGGACCCACTTTGCTCTGTGGGATGTGATTAGGGTCTGAGTGGGATCCATTTTGTGTTATAGCACTCAATTCCTCCCACAACCCTCAGCAACCTGCTTTTCTTTACCCATCTTCAAAATCAGAAAAATGAGGTCCCATTCCACTGCTTTCTGGCCTCCTCTTTTGCTCCTCACCTAATTTAGTGATCTCTTAGGGTTGCATTGATATCACTCAGATAATCCAGGAAAGTCTCGCTATATTTACAGCAGCATTGGTTTCACCTATAGCTTTAATTCTTTTTTTTATGTAAGGCAATATATTTAAGGGTTCTGAGGACTGGAACATGAACATCTTTGAGGGCCATTTTCTGCCTCCCTTGCAGACATGAAGTTAGGATTGAATAGCAAAATCCCCCAAGCTGCTTTACAGAAACCTCTGCATGCTATTACTCACAACTCATAGTGCTACACCATGTTGCCTTGGTGAGAGGCTGCACAACTAAAATGCAGTTAGTTATCAGCCTGCAGACTAAGGCCCCAAGATCCTCAGCTGGCATTGCTTCTCCATTGCTCACACCTCTCTATATCAACCCCAGCTCCAAAGGATTACCCCACCTGCATTTTATTTTCTCTTCTTTCTGCCCCATGACTAGATCTCTGGTATGGATGGCACTTGGGTTCACTCTATTTGCATGTTTTGCACACTGATTGCATTTGGCCCATTTGTATATGCATCTGATTTTCAAAAAATAAAATAAAGTGCTTTACAAATATTCTCTCTGCCAACATGCACGCTGGCCACATTGAGTCATTCTCTGAGTTGGAAAGGTGAAAGGATTCTCCAGGAAACCTGAAGATGTTTTGTCCATGCTAGAGAAGTGATAGGTATCTACCCCAGAACAAGGGGGTATCGCACCTTGGCCTATGGCTATTTTTTCTACACTGGGGAGGAGACCCTCTTTTGTATTTTTCTGAGAACTATGAAGCTGACTTGGATCACAGCATCTATCTCTCTGTATTCAACATTACTTCCTTAGCCTACATCTGTCCATACAGGGAGTTCCATGAGAGGAGGAACTGAGCCTGAACTCTAGGACTCTAGGATAGAGTACTTGACGGGGGGTTGCAGAACTATCTATGTAATGAGTGCATGAGAGCATGGCTTTACTTCAGGACACGAACTGCATTGACTTGGCAGGAGAGAAAGAACAAGAGAATGTCTCTCATGGAGAAGAGCAATTGCAGCAAAACCCTGAGACTAGCACATTTAGAAGTTCTAGGAGAGAGGAGGACTGGGGTTCCAATGAGCAGCTTGGAACCCTTTGAAGGACAGGTATTATTACCTTGTCTTTAAGGAGCTTTGAGTGGACCTATATAAGACATGGCATATTTTACTGGTTAAAGGGCCCAGGGTAGTGCTAGAGTAGTAATGTCAGTAATGAAAGCAAACATGTGAGCCACTTGGACCTATTAAAGGTAAGTTATTTCAGGCTCATTCAAATTAAGTACAGGAGGAGAAATGAAGCTACCCCCTTTTATAATCATTGGTGAGTATGAGTCAGAGAAAAAAGGATGGCTCAGTTTTTTGGATAAGACTCCAAAGGCATTTCAGCCACCAGTTTATAATTCTTTTTGTACTAGAGGAAGAACTGACATGTCTTGATACAAAATATGCCCTATTTCCACTTTTCTGAATTGTATAAAAGTCCACACATCCTGAGCAAGGTGTCTGGTATCAGATAGATATTCAATAAATCAAAGATTCTACCAAACCCAGCCTCTATCTCCTTGCCAGGAATAAAGGAATGAAGGGAAAGAGGAAAGGTGGAGGGAGGGAATAAGGAAAAGAGGGAAGGAGAAGAAAAAAAACAGAGGTGGGGGAGGCGAGAAGGCAGCACCGCATGCTTGAAAGCCAGCAGATACAGCAAAACATCTGGGTAGTTCTGCCCAAGGGAAAGTAAGAAGTTAAACCACAAAGTGGATTCTAAAGGCATTCAATAATTTGAGGTGCTGTTATTAAACTAAAACTAATGAAACTAACACAGATCGAAGAAGGGAAGACAAATGGTGATGGGGCTTAATTACTCTGTTGTCCTATGCCATGGAAATTTTTGCTCAAATGCTCAGATACTTGAAATGGTCAAAACTACAGCAAGAATCGAAGGAGGGAGCAGACAGTGGAGAAAAGCACCAGACTGGAAAGTCATTACAGTGAAGGTTGCTCACTCAACACTCTCATCTTCAGATTTGGGGAAATAAGGAATCAGGAACAAGGTTATTCATGCTGCAAAACATGCATCTTGTTGGAGGGATGATATAAAATATGCGATCCAGGCTATTGGCAGTCACATATATAAACTACTCTTTAACATCATGTTTTTTATCCTTTGTATATACGAACTTTGCTTTAGTTTAAATTATTTTACATTGTTGTTCAGTATATAATATAAATGCAATAGTTCATTTCCAGTATGAACTGGATTGACTGCTGACAAAAAATTCCCTCTTTAGTGCACTTCTTCAAGAGGTAGATAACACATTCCCACTTTGATAAGCTCAAAATGTTTCGTTTTAGTTCATCAGATGACAGCAGAAGTGACACATGTCTTTTCCATGCCAAAGCACTGGGTGGGATAGGCTATAGACACCATGTTTCTTTTCCGCTAACACAATTCAGTGATGGCTGCTCTATCAACTTGTGGCCTAGAGTACACAGGATATGAATCCTCATCTGACTCACGAACAACCTACATTGCCTTCATTTCAGTCAGCCACTGTCTTGGTATGGAAGAATAATTTACCCTGTTGTATGATATAACACACAAATGAATGAAACAATACAAGGGCCAATTATATAAATGTATTCATTTGTCCAACAAATGATGATTCAATGCATAGGATGTTCTAGTGGTATAATTATGGAAAAGAGTTTTCCCTCAAGGACAAATAGAAGAGAGATACAAATAAAATAAAATAAAATCAGCATAGGTCTGAGAATTCTGGAACAAGGTCATATAAGGATTTACACCTTGAGCAGGACCTTATTAGGCTAATTTAGAGGAGATAGTTTTAATATAGTGTGTAGAATCACAGGAGCCGAAGCATAATTAAAGACAAAAATGTACACAGGGAAAGAATAGGAAGTTTAGAAACAACCACAATTGGGTCAGGGCAAAAAAAATCCTTACTATCAAATAATGAACAGGAGAAAATGGGAATTTAGAAAGTTATTGAGTAACTTTTAATGAAATCAGGATTTTTAACATGCTTCAAAAGAGATAAAAGACAGAAATAACCATACTGGTGGTTAATAACCATGAAATTGGAGCCAAGTCCAACATTTTGTTTCTGAATTGCCACGATTACATCAGAATTTCTGGTGTTACCTATTTAAAGTCCCAATGATGTCATCTTGTTAAAATGTTATATGGAAGTCCCAGACTTTCATTCTCACATTCCATAACCACTATTAATGGGTGCTATGTTAAAGGCCGTGATCAGATCACTCTGCCTACCCTCAACATACAGATATGTTCCCTGATAGCAAAAAGAAAAAGATCACACAGAGACTTAAAATGATGGTCACTAATGCTAAGACTTAAACAACTATAGTTCATTATGTTTCAAACTTAACCTTTTTAAAACTTAAGTAGTTTATTGTTCCTTAAAGATGAGAGTTCTGGGTTGAGTACATGATGGGTTGCTTCATGTACCAAGCAAATATAGAATGGGATCCAAATGACATGATAGCATCATTAAGTCAGTGACTGGAGGGGACATTACTAAGGATCAACTTCCTTTTCCTTTTCCAAGGCCAATGGACCACTTCTCAACCTCTATTGAAGTAGGTTGAGGTTATGTGATTGAAGCACATGAAAAAAAAATGCCAATGTGAAATGTCTAATTTCCTTAGTTATTTGCTCTTGTTTAATTTATTATGTAGGGAAAAACTATTCTTTTTTTTCTTTTGCCATTTTTTATTTAGTATACATTAATTATACAAAGTGAATGATTTTATTGTGATATTTCAATGTATGCATATAATGTGTTTTGGTTATCTTCCATATGATCAATATTCAATACTCAAGGGATATTCTATTACTAAAAGAATGTACTCCCTGGACTAGTAAGTTCCTAGACCTATGACTCAGAAGACCTAAGTCTTAGAAAAAAATGACACAATTAATAGACACAGAAGTATTGGGAGTATTTGATACTTTGAAGGGAACCATAAAAATGAAAGACAAAGAAAAAAATTCATGTAGAACAGCAATAATGAGATATTAACCCAAACAACAAACTTATTCCAATTATGATGTCTACGCACATGGTCTGATTCAAAACATAAAACTTCATGCTCATGAAATAAAAAGAAGTAATTTAATTTTAAGTAGATATATTCCTAAATTGTAATGTAATACTTTAATGAGAAAATATTTGAGGATTCCTGAATCCGCAGAATAATACCAAGTACTTAGTAAAAGAATACTAATAGTTCCCTTCTTATCTTCATAATAATCCCAGCTGAAAGGATGATGTACTGGCATTTCAATTTCACTAAAAACATAGTCTTTTAGTCAGTGATAGTAACTGTCAAACTGAGTATCTGTTCTCTGAAAATCTCAAATCTGAAATATACAGAATCTGAATTACTTCTGGTCATAAATATATCCCAGGGTTCATGCAACTGGGAAAACTCAGTAAATAGATTCCAACTCAGTTCATTTGACTGCAAAATGTATACTCTATATTTTGGACTGCCATCCTGTATTTCAAGGTCAGCTGACTTTAACAATCCATTTTATTTAAAAGAAACCTCATTATTTCTCAAATTAATTTTTTCTGTACAGAATAAGTTTCCAATATAGTTTAGTAAACAGAATTTATGGCCTCTAATTCCCTAGGTATAATTCTTGGACTAGTTGCAACTTTCCAACTCATTAGTACAAGCAATGTATCATAGTCACTCAGAGACATTAAACATGTTTGTGTGTAAAATATATTGGTGGTAAAAATATATATATTGATGCCCAGAAACCAGGAAAACACAGAGGAAAGAAGCAACAAAAGTAGTTAACATCAGATAGTTCTAGAGAGGGGAACAAAAAGGGGAAAAGTTTTTATTGTCACGTGAATATACTATTCCCACAGCTCCTATTTAAGATCAAAGAGGAAAACATGGAAACCATAAATTAGTGGCCTATCAATAATTTTCAAGCAGCCATAACCTATATTTAAATAAATCCTTATAAAGAACAGGTGAGTTATGCAATCTTTTTTTCTGTGCTCATTTTCAGTAGTATCAGAATGCCAGAGTCCCAGGCTTATTTTATGAAAAGATAGAGGAAAAAGAAGCCTGTATTTGAAGTTGCTTAATTCTGCTGGTGAAGATATACCTTTAATGTTGTCAAATCTGGTCTCAATAGCATGCTTTGTTTACTCTGCTAAATGTAACAATTTTTTATGACAAATGCTCTGTAGATCTTTTTGAAGTTCTAACTTTGATGTAAAATGGCATCTACATTAGAACTTTATAATAATACAAAACACAAATTATGACTGGCTTTCTATGAAAGCAAGGTTAATATTTTTTCTACATTGATATATATATATATATATATATATATATATATATATATATATATAGTCAGTCATGGAGCCTGAACTCTGGGCCTGGGCACTGTCCCTCAGCTCTTCAGCTCAAGGCTAGCGCTCTACCACTTGAGCCACAGTGCCACTTCTGGCTTTCTGCTTATGTGGTGCTGAGGAATTGAATCCAGGGCCTCATGCATGCAAGACAAGCACTCTACCACTGAGCTACCTTCCCAGTCCCTAGATCAAAATTTATAATGGTTCAAGGAATCACCTCACTGAATCTCACATGTTTTAATGAGCACTGGGCTATTAATAAACTTCCTTTTAATCTCGTTCATTCTCTAAGGCTAACTCAAGTTTCATTTATGGATTCAGGCATGAAGAAGTCTCATTTCTCCTCCAGTTTTTCTCTTTTAAAATTGAATTAATAATGATACTGGTACCATTGTTAGAGTCTGTGTAGGAGCAAACTAGGTTCTTTAAAATAATCTCCATGGGCCATCAATTCATAAAGAGATAGATCAAATATTGAAAATATAAATCTTTCTTCAATGAAAAATGTTACTGTAATTATTTCCAGGGTTTATCCGGTAGGATTTGTAACAAATGAAGGCATGATTTCTGTGAAAAATGTGAGAACAGAGCGACATGACAGCAGAGAAAGCAGATTAGCCAGGACACGAGTGGACAGAATCAATGTGCGTTCACACCTGACAGCTACAAGCCTGGCAGTACCTCAAAGCTTGGTTCACTGGGATGTCCAGAAGTCACATTTAGATGGGAAAACTACACCAAAGCAATGTTCTACTGAATGAAAGACATTCTGTTGTTTGTGTCTGTCTGCTTTATTATGATTTATAAAATCAGAATGAGTATTTCTGTAGCAATATCACGGATATGGTTTGAATAGATCATGTTACCCACTGGCTCATGGGTTGAAAGTTCTGGTTGTCCCCTCATGGTGCTACTTTAGGAGGTACTGGAAACTTCTGGAGGTGGGACCTAGCTGAGGGAAATGGGCCACTTGAGAGCGACCTCATGCCTTGGCCCCTTCCTCCTCTCCTTTCTCGTTCTTCCCCTGCCCCTTGCCGCTCTGCTTCCTGGTTGCCATGAGGTCACCAACTCTTCACTCTACCACACCCTTCTGCCAAAATGTCTTGCTTCATTAAGTTCTGGAAGCTACAGAGTCAGCCACTAACTGACACCTCTGAAAGCATTAACGCAAATAAGTCATCTACCTTTATCGTGTTTCCTTTAGGTATTTGTCACAGTGACAAGTTAACTAATACCACCACCACCCTTTTTTTAGCTGTATTTAAGATTTTTTTGAATGGAGAGAGGGAAAAAAGAAAAACCTTAATCACTCTATGTGCCCATATGAATAATATCCCTTTACCTATCCAGTTGTGAAAAACTACATTCTTATGTCATTAGTCAAAATACTTATGAATTATCAGAGGGAAGAGACGGTCAAAAAAGTCATGACCCATAAGGTTCCGAGTCTGAGGGGCACCGAGGTTTCTCATCACTGCCTCTAAGATCCTGGACAAGACTATGTCTAATGCTAATCTCATAAACATCCTTTACCAAACTAGATATTTAGATTATGATTGGACTAGATATTTAGATTATGATTGGCAAACTATGCCCAAAAGGTAATCCAAGACTGCTTGTTTTTACAAATAAAGTTTCACTGAGAGATAGCCACAGAGGCATTCATTTACAAATGTTCTATGGTATAGCATAATGACAGAGTTGAATAATTGCAGCAGAGACCTAACTAAACCATGAATCCTAAAATACCTGCTATATAGCCCTTTGCAAGAGAAAATTTGCTGACCCCTGGGTTAGACTATAAGATTTATCAGAAGCTCCTCAGCTGTATAATGTCCAGGCTTCTATCTACATTATCCAAAAGTCATTCTGGCTAACCCTTGTATTTATTTATTCATGTAAGTGTTTTATTTATCATCAAAGAAAAACAAAAAAACCCACAGCAGCAAGTCCTGTGTTGGTTTCAATAAGACCGTAGTCATTACTACAAATTACTTGTTAAATCTATCCTGAAGAGAAAGAAAATTAGGACTCAGAATGTAAACAATTCCTCCCAACCACACATTGATAAATATTGTCATACTTTAAGTGCTTAAAGGGGCATGAATTCTCCTTTAATGGAAAAGCAGTTTGCAGCAGAAAGAAAAAAAGAAAGAAAGAAACTCACAGACAATTTAGCAAATGTTATAGAACTGAAAAGCCATACTACACCAGATTCCCACCCAGACAATAATGACTGCAAACCACCTCACATTCAACTCCCCAGCCAAAGCTCCAGAAAATCCCGCTGCAGCCATGCAACCTGTGTGGCATCAGCAGAACACTAGGATTGGAATTGGTGTTAACTGCAGTGTTTGGCGTTCACCAGGTGTTCACCTGTCAAACATCAGATCTCCCGTGGGCCTTTATTTTACATATGCCTCTTCTCTGAAATAAGGTAACAGCCATGTCCTACATCACAGAACAGCATACCGCTTACAAGAAAAAAAATACAAGCAAAAGATTGAAGATACTGTATGACAAGAAGTATTCAGTCAACAGCACACTGTCCATCAGAAGTGGCATTATTGAGAAAGCCTTTGGGAGAATGGCAGGAAATGGTGAACCAGGACTTGCCCACTGAGGTCTTCCTCTCACCACGATGCTGAGAGGAAACAAGAAAAGAGACTTTTGTAAGGAAGCACATTGGACATTCTGACCACTGGGTTAAGATATCACTCTCCAACTCCTTTTTCCAGAGCCTGCCCTGTAGTGTTAACTAGGGAGATTTCTGGTCACCTATAAAGATGATGTACTCTGTGCATATTTCTGCCATCAGGATACTTAAAATTTGAGGGGAAAAAGTAAGTAGATCTAGGAATAATCTAAGAACTTTCTGAGGATCTCTAACAAAACTACTAAGAAAAAAAAGCATGTTAAGTGAAGATATTCACTGAAATCCGTAATTCCCTATCACATTAACACAACATTAGAGGTGATAATACAAAACCTGCTGCCCACAGTACTCAAAGTTATGATACCCAGAGCAATCATAATTTGGTCCCAAGCATAGGCTTCTATTTTATTTTACAGTTCTCTGAACCTGAGGTATAGAAACTACTGCTGGGACTTCCAATTCCCTACTAACTTCCAAATCCCTGAGTTCTGAATATATCAGTCACATCAAAGTACCCTTCTCTCCACACCAAAAGGGTGGATATACTACCAAATGAAGCACATTGTTTTCAAGGCAGTGATTTCTCTTCCAAATGGCTGGGAGCAATGATTCTCCAGCTAGCAGTGATGAAAGATAGCTGCATGCATTCTTCTTGGGTGTGTCCTTAGTTCATTGTCTACCGAGCCTTAAAAAAAACATAATAAGTATAAATGACTACTGAAGAAAAATGAGATAAAAAATACAAAAAGTGAATTCAAATCTAGGTGTTTTCTTTTTATATTAAATTCTAGAAACGCAAAACTGGCTGTCAGATGGCTCCAAATTTTGAAGCATTCTGCATTTCCGGACTTACCTTGCACACCAGTAACCAATCGTTGGCCAGCCTCAAACTTGTGTATCTTATAGAGAGAGAGGGAATGGATCTGGAACTTACTGAGATCTGATGGTGCCCAAATAAACCGGTGATTGTCCACCTCAAAGTGAGCAAAGGCTACCCACAAAGCAGTGTGTGTGGGATTCATCCCCCACTTTACCTCCCTATACCAAGGAAAAACAAGGAGTATCCTTCAGATTTCATTCTGCATATTATGTTAGGCTGAAGGTCAGTTATTTGACCCCAATAAGGTAGTTAGCAATAGAAAGGCAATTGGGACAAAGGCCCACATGGTAAGAAACCTCCCTTCTTGATCTCACCCAGCGTGGCAGGTTCCAAGGCCCAGCACAGCTTTGACCAGTTGCAAAAGCAGAGAAGGAGGGAGAAAGAGTCCAACCAGACAAAAACTAACATCCAATCAGAAAAGCCTTTGACAGTAAGTGACACTGCTTAACAAATCAAATCAGACACATCCCTCAAGAGGGAGGGAACTAAGGACCAAATACCTAGAAGGCAAGACAAAGGAGCCTCAGACTTTCCTTTATGGGGGACAGAGAGACCCCCGCCCTATGGGGGAGTCTGTTAATTCTTCCTACTTCTTTCCATGGTTCTCGTTCCACCTTCAAATAAACTTACTGTGTTTACCTTAAACATTTTCCTGCCTTTTTATTCTTTAAAGGGCAGAGAAAAGAACCCAAATAACCCCTAGACTGTGTCAAGCATGTAGTTACTCCTTATCTGTACGAGAGTTTTCAAATATACAAATTAAAGGCCAGTGAATGTAGGGTAAGGCAGGAGAGAAAGACCATTAATGCAGGCAATGGGAATGCTACAAGAAATCAAAAGTCATGTGCTAGATTAGTATTTACTGCCAGGCAGGCTGCCAGACAAGGCAAATCCTTCAAAGGAATCCCTGAAGGTCTGGTCCAGAAGGAGCCAGCCGCTGGGAAAGCCAGCAGTATAAAGTGGTTTGGACCACAGCATGGCACCATCTGCCATTTCCCAAAATGTGACCCCTTCTTTAGAGGACATCAAGAAGTGACACGAGTTAAAAAGCCTCTCCATATCAAAAAGGTATTGATGTCCACACACTGGAGTCTAAAGTTCATTATCTTTCTTATTGGCATCTTCAGCCCCACAAAAAATCTCATCTGCTAGTACTTGCTGGTAAAATCTAACTTTCATCATTGGAAGTATACAAGAATTGAGGGCTTTCAGGAGGAGTTCCATGGGGAACCCTAAGGCACACAATTCTAGATCCAAACATCTACTGCAAAATTATCTGAATGGGAGAGAGCAGTAAAGCTGTCACTGAGAACCACTGTGTCCATAAGTCATAATAGGATCGGGCAAGCTACAAGTTGTAATATGTTTGTGTCAGGCTAATCAAAGTAGCATCCTGATTTCATCCCGAATTCCCAGTCCATGTATGGCAATAGCAAAAGTAACAAAGAGTTAAAGCAAGATACATGCAGGCTCCCTAGTTGTGCCAGGAAAAACAATCTCCTATGCTCATTCACTTGGTTTCAAATGAAGGTTCTAGGAGGTAGTCAAAGAAAAAGAGCTCTCATGTTCCATTCCAAGCAGAAAATCTGAACACTGTTTTCATATTCTCCTATCTGATTTAGTGTAAGTCACTATTGAAGATACACTGCCATTCAAAGAACTGGTACAACTACATGGGATTTTTTTTCTATGAATTAATTATGAATGTCCCAGAGTGAAGCATGTTAATAGATCATCTCTGACATTGCAAACAGTACTCCTGGGACCGCAAATGGAGGGAATCAGGAATTCACATGGCTGACACATACCACACAGATGCTTTTCTACTTCACATTCAAGCATGTGCCACTAATTCCTGTTGCCATTTTAATGCACACAATGGCATCTCTGTGGGAAACAAAATTGGGAGGTTCTTAATTATTCATAAGACAATTCACAACAAATACTTCTGTATTACAGCCTGGCACAAGTACACAGGAAGTATACTGATCTAGTTCTACCGCTCAGTCTCTGTCTGTATCTAGACAGACCTTTCTAAGGCCCATCTTTACTGGCATTGCCCTATTTGCTTATGATGTATATTATCTAATGTGTGTGTGTGTGTGTGTGTGTGTGTGTGTGTGTGTGTAACACATGTATGTACAATCTATATGTGTGGCCAGTAGGAATACTGTAAACTTGTAAAATCTCGTGGAATTTTAGTTGCTTTAAATTAATAATCTTGGTATCCAGCATTATGCAGCCCGCTCCTATTTTTCCTGGTTTGCTGGTTTGTTTGGTCATTCCTTCCTTACATAGCCTAAATACCAGCCAGATTGTATAATTACTGTCCCTCCTGCTCTCCTCACTTCCCAGCCTCTCCATGCTTGGTTCTTCCTGCTTAGCCTATTGAAATTTATACTTCCCAGTCTGGAAACTAAAAACTCATCCATCCATCTTTTTTTTTGTCAGCTAACTTAAACATTATTACTTTACTAGGATGGTTTTCAGTCAAGCTATAATCTTTCTTCCAACTTAGAGCATCTGCTGAAGAATATTGAATGTGCTAACTGACTCACTGGCAGTAATATCATAGTGACCCTAGGAGAAAGAATCAGAAGTCAGCTCACACTAAAAGAGAAAGAGCATCAGGATTGATTAGTGATGTCTGCCCCGGGGGGAACAAAACCCAAAACCCATCACCAAAACCCTGGACTTATTCAACTGCTGTTTGATGTTCATCATTGTCTCATATCTCCATGTTACTTAAATCTGTATCTCTCCTGTATATAATATAACATTTCCTATCTCATTTGGTCTCACATTTAGTTGGAATTTTCCCCCAAAAGTCAAAATTCTTTCTCTTCTTTAAATAAATTCACTTTGTTTTTCATCTTCTGATTGCTTCATATTTGTTATTTGGGAGTTTTTACCCAGGAGACCCCGCAGATCTCTCTGGTACCCCATCTGCTCGCTGCATAGACTTGAATCACCAACTACTGAAAGTCTAACTGATTCTGACAAAAACACCTAAAACTTACACTCACTCATCATGCCTTTCTGTCCCATGTCTACTTTCTTTGCAATTCTTCTGGCTTATTTGTATGTTAACTATGTTGTCTCATTTTCTTTAATGTTCCCCAATGCCTTCTTAAGGGAAAGAAAGTCCATCTCTGGACCAGTCAATCCTGAGTGACTCATTGAGAGCTTACTTTTTGCACACAAAAGAGCCAAGTCACTGCCTTTGTTCCAAACTACTTCCTCCATCCAGTTCTGAAACTCTAGGAGATACTACTCCTCTGCCCGAATCATTTCTGAGTCAGGTCCTAGACAATTAGACTTGGCCCCCTGTACCATAGCATCGACTGAGATAATCAAACTCACCAATTCTAGGCCTGTGTGCCTTGCCTTGCTGTTCTTAGAAACAACAGACCAACCAGAGTACTGTTCCGTGCATCCCTGTGTGGTGCCCTGTGTCCCTCCATTGAGCAACTGTGAATAACAAACTTTCTCTGTAGCCTCACTCTCCCTGAATAATAATAACAAAGCCAACATTTTAAAGCAACTTCGTATTCCATTCCACATTCATCCATTCTTTTTTCTTCACCCAGCCTTCCATTCTGCATTTTTTCCTTCAGAACACATAAGAGAATCATTATGTGCCTTGAATGACTGATTTTTAAAACCCTTTCCTCCATTAGTTTGGAGATAACCATATGCATTTTCCTCTGTAAATCACCTTAAAGGACTCTCTCAGCAGGAGCCCTGCTCTGCTTTATTACCTCTTAGGATAATGCCATTAGAGATAATCTCATTTTGCAGATACCATCTCCAAAGAACAATTGCCTTAAGAGTCCCCATTGAAGTATTTTTCATTTGTAACAAGATTTTATGATAGTTAAAAATAAATACAGCACAGAAAACTAATTCTCCAAAAGTCTAAAGCTGAGAGTCCTCCAGATCATCACATAACAGCACACTTTACAAAACCTTCCAGTAGATGTGCAATTGCAGAATTCTCTTCTTAATTTACCCCTTAAGAAGAAAAAATAATAATTCTACTAATCAGTGGATTTATATAGTTTAAGTTCATGTGTATACTTAATCACAGTGACACTGAATTTTTTAAAAAATCAGTAGGAGAAAAAAGTTTAAAACAAAAAAGGAAAGGAAAATCAATAGGAAGTAATAATGAAAGAAAAATTAGAAATGAGTGCTTCCATTCAACCAGTTTTTGCCCTTCTCATTCCCCTACCTAGTCATGTCCAGTTCTTCTGATATAGAGCACCATTGTAATAGACATTGCTATTTTTACTTTTTTTTCACTGAAATATTATGTAGATGGTTCACAGTGATATTATCATGCGTAAAATGTTAACTCCCTTAGGGGCATTCTCTCCCATCCTCTCTTTGAAAAATCACAATAATCAACCAATTATCAGAGTTTGATTACTAGGTATATTAATATTTTTGTGCAGTATCACTGAGCTTTCATCTCATTGCTGTTTGATTGGGGCTAACTTTACTAAACTATACCTAAGAAATACTTAATTTTTTTCTATGTAGCTATGCTATTCTTTTTATCATATTCTTCTTACATAGGAAGTATTCTCCATATGATTCTTTAAAGATAGAATTTCAGATTTAGAACATTCGTATTGTTTCTAAGGATTGCTATATTTAACTAATTCCTAAGTGATTTTTATGTTCACTTTCATATAAGCAAGGCTATCTTGTCATTTTCTTTTTTATGAATACAATAAAACTTGATTTGTGTCACCCCTTTCAACTCACCCATCCCTCCCTTACCCCCTCTCCTCTCATTCTTCTTAATTTTATAGGTTATATTTAATGAACTTTTCAAAAACCATGAGGAAGTAAACTCTTCCTTATTTTCCATATTTTCTGCTAGTTAAGGTTTCATGTGCTCGTCCAAATTCTATAATAATATATGTAGATTCCTTTTATATAGATAGCCACTGAATAGGCATGAGCTATATTTGTCCAAAGTACAGATCATTTGTCCAAAATATAGATTTACATACTTCAGTTAAAGATTTACATACTTCAGTTCAAGCAATAAGATGTTTCTATATGCTTTCAGTCATCAGTTACAGTTCATCAATTGCATGTTACATTTACCCAACATAGTACGTTCAGTCAAAGATTCAGATAAATGTCATATGCCCTTGCCTTTCCAAGCGGAGGACTTGAGAAACAAAGCAAATACTTATCAAATAGCAGGATGAAACATTTACCAACTTCTATGTAAATGCATGTGGTGGGAAAAGAGCTGGGGAGGGGGAGAGTGGGTTTCACCATCCATAAATTGTTAACAGTGAGACAACTTCAGGTACATATTTGCTCATGATAAAGCTTCTCCTAATTTTTATTTAGTCTGTACTAGGGTTTAAACTCAAGGGCCTTCTGCTTGCTAGGAAGATACTCTAAATTTGAGCCATGCATCCTTTTGTTTTGCAGTTGTTACTTGTGTAATAGGTTCTACTTCCTACATGATGAGTATAAGTCAGAAGAGGCCAGGAAACAGGGCAAAATAAGTATAAAAAGCAAATTGCATTATGGGTACTTGAATGCCAACCAGGCTTGTCATGTCCTAGCCATTGAAGGACCCTAGGTAGGAACAGATATCTAGGAAGAAGAATGTGGTGGCAGCTGGGCACCGGTTACTCATGCGTGTAATCCTAGCTACTCAGGAGGCTGAGATCTGAGGATGTAGGTTCACAGCCAGCCCAGGCAGGGAAGTCTGTGAAACTCTTAATTTCCAATTAACCACCAGAAAAGCAGAAGCAGCGCTGTGGCTCAAGCGGTAGAGAGCTAGCCTTGAGCTGAAGAGCTAAGGGATAGTGCCCAGGCCCAGAATTCAAGCCCCATCACCGACAAAAAAAAAAAAAAAAAAAAAAAGAATGTGGTGGCAGCACTTACAAAGGATGATTGTGTCGAGTTTAACATCTGTCCTGGACAGATAAGCTTCAGAGAAAAAGTGAAGACTGGGCTGAGGAAATGGAAAGTAGGAAGAAGACCAGGAAGTGGTGGGGGTTGAGAGATTCGAAGAGATGGATAGGGATGAAGAAGGAATGGCACAGGTGTAGTCAGATAAGGATTTGAATCTTGGTGTCACCAAGCTCGAGAGCTGTATAACCTGGACCAGACACCACATAGCCTTCTTCTGCCCAACAGCTTTTCCCATCACATGTCTATTATGTCCAGTACTCCAATCCCTATCACACAGAGGCATGGGAATGAATTTGCCTGGTGACAGTGTTTACTACCCTCCCCCAGGCCCCAAGAAAGGCCTGTTGGAAACCTTTTCTGAAATTTACACACTGAGTTTGAAAAATTCTTTCCTTGTAGAAAAGGTCACTTTGAAGAATAGAAAAATATCAGGGACAAGAGAAACTCTTAACTGAATTTAGGGGTTAGTGCTAGGATTTAGATCATTTGTACCCATGTTTCTACCATGGTCGGATTAGTTGCTCCTAAATCACTCTTCCTACATAAGAGAATAAACTTTTGGTTATTGAATACTTAGGACTTGAAATCAAATTCAAAACAATGCATAAAAGCTGGGTGCTACTGTCTCACGCCTGTAACCCTAGCTACTCAGGAGGTTGAGATCTGAAGATCACGGTTCAAAGTTAGCCCAGGTAGGAAAGTCTATGAGACTCTTATCTCCAATAAACTATTCAAAAAACCAGAAATCGCCCTGTGACTCAAGTGATAGTATGCTAGCCTTGAGCAAAAAGAAGCTCAGGGATAGCACCTAGGCCTAGAGTTCAAGCCCCAGGACTGGCAACAACAATAGTAATAGTAATTCATAAGCTTACTGATGCTACCTGCCTCAGCTATAACCTGGAAGGAGTTTCCCACACATGCCCAAAATTATGTTAAGGGTTAACACATGATAAGTTATTACACATGATACAAATAAAATTCTATGAGTATATGTTTTCTGGCAGATGGTTTTTGGTCATTTTGGTTTCTTTAAAGCTTATGAACACACACTTTAAAATGATAAAAATGATAATAATAATGATTTATAGAACTAGATTTTAGTTGCTCAGTGTTTTGTAAGCATATCCAACTAAGACATTGTAAATCTGTGATGAAATCTGTGATGAATGTTTTATTACAGAAAGCATATTATGCCATCATCTTTAAGTGTCCATTCATTTCTCCTTCCTATATCAGATGAATTAGGTGCTAGAATACCGGTCACTTAAAGATTAAGCAATTCTTGTATCTAGTACAAAGTAAAAGGTTTTAAGCAAGTTGGGACAATGATCTATTTTAAGTTTTCCAATCTGTCTTCCTGCTGTTGAGAGAGGGAAATCAATTGGAATCATGACATAGCTCTTTTAGAGTCTATGTACTTTATCTTCCCATGAACATAAATCTAACCCAAACTCCCTGTAATTAAAAATAAGACATCAAACCATGGGAGACGTTTTAAAATGGAAATGAATTAATCTAGTATTGCATGAGGATCATATTTTGAAATACAAGAGAATCATCTTTTACATTCATATCTACATTTAGAAACAACAACCTGTTCTAGTTGATGTATCCACACACACACACACAAATTAAATAGTTATTGAGATCTTTTTCAGACTTAAAGTAAAAATTTTGGTCAAATAGGTAGATAGCAAAAGTGCAATCTAAATCCATTAAAAGTATGTTATTTTTCAATAAAATATTAAACCTCCTTTCTCTTTTGTTAATTTACATGCTTGCATGGGCAAAGAAATTAAGAAATATTATTTGAATTGCTAATACAGTCCAAGTAATTGTGCTAAAAAAGAACAAATCCAGCCTGATGTCAATTATCCATGTGAAAAATTAGTTTTCTTAGGAGGCTGCATTGTGCAATTTGGCTTCTAATTGGTGTATGACACCAATTAATGTCTAACAATGAATCTAGCAAATGAAAGAAAATTTATTGAAAATAAGTATAATGCCATGCTTTAGTAGAACAGAATAATGACAATGTTTGTCTCTTATTCTTTTTTTAAAAAGTATAATATTATATTTGTGGGGGGTGAGGGGGGAAAGAGGCTAGCTGCTTGGCTTATTTGCATTTTCTTCTGGCCTTATGTTATCCAGTAGCCTAACTAGGTTTTCTGACTTGATTATTGATCAATTCATTATTGATAAGCATTCATTCAGGTTTTCTGGGTGCAGTGCTCTGTGGTAGGCACTCTAGCTGCAAAAGATTAGATCAATATTTCTTCTTGTTATGATGTTCCCAGATTTCAACTTTGAGGTTTCCTTTTTTTTTCTGAAGCTTTCCCTGTCTGGCACCCAAAAGTTATTGCAGCTTCAGGGTTCCCATAGCAACTGGTGTTCTTTATGTGTGTGGTGGCAATGATGTGTGTGGTGGTGGCTAGCATGTGCCTGTAAAAGGGTTATTATGTGTAAGGTATTCACAACTTTACATACACTAACATCTTAAATCTTCATAAATTCACAATCTTACTATTTTTCATCATCACTTTATATAATAGAAAATTGTAGCACAAAAAGGCAAAATAACTCTACCCAAATCAATACAGTTAACAGGCATCAGAGTCACACTTTCCACACACAGCCTTCCCATTATGTTTATACGCATAGCAGTAACTTTATAATGTCTTCCATGACTGCCCTTCACCAGTCTCTACATAGCTGATTGGAGACTGATAAGACTCCAATGGAGAAACTGAAGAGAGAGAGAGAGACAGTCTAAATTAGCACAAATGTTGCTTGGGAAAGAAAAAAAGAAAAGAGTGACCAAAATATGCTATAAAATTAGATGAAAGTGACAGAACTAAAAATGATGTGACATCCCAACCAGTAGACTCAGAATAAAACAAGTGACTGAATATACACATATTTTAATCTGAAAATCTGTTAGGATACAGATATAGACATACCTTAAAATATACAGATGTATATTATAGATATAGATATAGATATAGATATAGATATATGAATCCTTTCTTCAGCCCAAACTTAATTAAATGACTAAAATACTCATCCTACTTTTTCTGGCTAGGCAATGTTGATACCACCATCACACCCATCTGTGCTTATTTGTGTCATTGTACCAAGGAATTCTAAACTGCCCATTTAGCACCATGTCCAACAAGATTCTTACACATTTATGATATTGGCATAAGAGTCTTTCAAAGGATAACTAACTGTAAGGGCAGCCTGGTTGTGGTATGATTGAGAAAGTGGCATTCTGTGGAGACAGAGCATAGAGACCACAGGTGGCTAGAGATGGAAATGAGAACCAGGCTGGGACATTTCCTAGTGATGGCTGATTTGGGCTCAGGGCTCCTGCCTGTTGCAGTCACTCAGCTTAGAACTGTATCTCTGTCCAATGATTCATGGGCTCATCACTCAATAAAAACATCTGAACCTTCCATCTAGTCCCAGCGCCTTCTTAGAGAATAAACCAGCAATGGG